>NW_006922420.1:308784-312284 GCF_000298275.1 Orycteropus afer afer
AAAAGGAAATATTTTTTCTAGAAGATAAGTCCTAAGCTATGTGAATTATTTCTGTAAAATAATTCAGAATTTCTATATATTTCTGAACACACTTCTTTGGAACCTGTTATAGATCTCATTCATTATTGATGTTTGGACTTACTTATTTGCTTTGTTATTTCTAGGTGCTGTCAAGTCTGTTCTGACTCATAGCTGCTAGCAAATTAAAAATCTATATACGTATGTGTGTATTTGTGTGTTTGTGTCTAAGAACTTCCTTGTTTTTTTCCCAAATTCAGAATATATCTGTATAAAAAAGAGAACACCCTAACATAATCATGTAGAGCAGCATGGATTGTCAGGAACAACAAGTAGAATTAATAAGTTTTCTAGACAAAGAAGTAAATCCAGCTAGAGATAGGAATAATATTGCTCTTTGTGTAATATTTTTTTACATTTTCTATAAATTCCATCTTGAATTGAGGTTCACCACTACTGACACATTTACTTGTATTATGTTTGGGATTTTGTGCTGTCTGATGCCTGGAAGTTAATCCAGTTAGGTCTATATAGTTTTATTAGTGGTAACACAGAGATGGTAGAGGAAAATAGTCGAACAATGTGAAGAGGGAAAGGCTGTCCAGAAAGGTGTAGAATGAGATGATGACACCAAATCGAGCATTTAGTCACTTCCCAAACCCAAAGTCAGATTGGTACTTCCCATCACCATGCAAGGTGCTTGGAGAGTATCCTCAGGCCTCTCAACATCAACACAAGGAAATGCAAATGACAGAATGCTTCAGTCCACAATGTAGAAATGATACAATGATATTCACTATATAAAATCATATAGTGCCCTTATTAAATACATGGAAACACACACAGCCACACACAGGAATCTCTGAGTGGTATGAATGGTTAAGTAGTTGACAACTTTTGTAGGTTTGAAATACACCCATAGAGTACCTCAGAAGATAGGCCTGGTGATCTGCTTCTAAAAGTTCACAGCCTTGAAAACCCTATGAAACAGTTCTATTCTGCACATATGGGGTCACTAAGAGTTAGAATTGACTAGATGGCAAAGAACTCTGGTAGCATAGTGCATAAGGCACTTGATTGCTAACAGGAAGGCTGGTGGTTCAAACCCAAACCTTGGAAGGAAGGTTGGGAAATCTACTTCTGTAGTGATACCGCCTTGGAAACCCAAGGAGGGGTCATTATGAGTCGGGACTGACTCGAAGGCACATAACAAAAACAACAACAGATGGCAACTAACAAAAACAAAAAATATGCATACATACTTTAATAAGACATTTTAATATATTATTCTGAAAAATGTAACATGCACGTAGAATATCATTTGGAACTTCAACAGATATAATTGCTTTTTTTAATGTAAAAAATATGTTTTAGCAGAGTGAAAATAATTTTTTAAATATTTTATAGGACAACAAAATGATAAATAATTATATGCTAATATTATTTGTTTTCTTCACTAAGAAAACATGTAACATAACCAGCAGAAAATATTATATTATAATTTACCACTACAGGAGAAAGAAGTATATAGTAGTAGAGTGAATTATTGATTTTATTACTATGGTTGATATTGTTTTGTTGGTTTTTGTATATGAAATCTTTAAAAAAAAAATGGAATTAAAAACTAGAAAATATACTTACAAAAAATAAGAACAACAACAAAAAAAATCCATAATTCTACAACTCTAGATAATTGTCTTTATTTTGGTATAACAATCTAGAATTTATGCATATATATGCAATAACTAAATTGGACTTTATAATAGATAGACACTTTTTCTTTTCTTTTTTTTTTTTATTGTGATTTGGGTGAAGATTTACAGAGCAAATTCACTTTCCATATAGCAGTTCACATATACTTTGTCTCATGTCATTGACCACAGTTTACCACAAAGCAACAGCTCCCCTCCCCCTTCCTCCCCATATTTACCTCTTCCCAGTGTCCATTCCTCCATACACTCCTGCCCCCTGAGCTGTCTCCCTGTGTATAAGCAGCCTTTCTTTCTCCCATGATTGTTCTCTCCAAGAACACACAAAAGAAAAATAAATTGATGAGTGCATTAATTCTCTTATGTCTCTAATACTTTAATTATATTAATAAAGCATTATATTTGTGTAATATTTATGCTATATAAATAATTTCAAAAATATAGAGTGTATTCCTTTACCTTAAAATGAGTCAGACATTGGTACCATTTTCCCTGATCATTGAAGGCTGAAGTCAAAGATGGTGTGAACACAGGTCCATGTCGTTCAGGGAGGTAGATTCTGTTCAGTGTACATGAGTTGTCAAGTGCCTTGAGTACAGAGCTTATTGATCACACAGACAGTATGAAATGGAGAAAGGAAACTGTGGTCATGTTTAGAAGGACATTACATGCCATACTCTGCATGTACTTCTCAGGAAGTATTCTGTGGTATGAAATAATCAAGAGTGAATAATAAGATACAAAATTTGTTTGATTTATTTTATTATCCACCCCTCAAAGACTCATATTAACATTTAAAATAAGTGTCATAATATTATTTTATTTACATTTTCCATAAGATCACATCTTTAAATTGTCCTTAACCCAATGTTTTCTCAAAATCAGGGAAACTTAAATTTTTATCTAATTCAAACGAAAAATACCCACTCTATTAAATTTGATACCAACTCAGGCCAATGGAAAGAAGCAGCTAGCAAAGTGACCCATGCATTGGTTAATATCAGGTACAGAATGAGAATTTCTCTCTTTCAGAGTTCTCTAGCTCACCTTGAGGTTTATTGTACCTTTTTAGGTGGCGTATGTTGAACACCACTACTATTTTAAACCACAGTGTCTGTAGGAGTAGAAGAAATTGTCATACTTGAACAAGAAAAGCAGGAGTGCATGAGACTTTTATTTTGTCATATTGAAATAGTTCAAACTGCTGCTGTTCTATGAATTTTCTTACCAAGACATGGTCTTTTCAGCTGTCTTTGTTGCCTAAGTGTTTTCTGTGAATAGGCCATATGAAAGCTTTTGTCTGAAATTTCTTTCTGCTGTTCTCCATGACTTAAAGAATGACTCATGGGGATCTGGAATTCTGACATTTTTCTTTCTGTGGCTATTTCTGTTTGTGGTAAACAGAGGCAAAGGGAAACCATGGGGCTAAGTCATTTTTGCTTCCCTGTGAAATAGCAAGGCAATTACAGAGTGCTGTGTGTATTAGATAAAATTGTGTCAGACATGGAGGTGATCGGGATCTTGAAACACCACTCACTCATAGTGAGCTGTTGGTAGGTGGAGAGGAGAAAGTGCTTTCAGTGTTATAACATCTGCTTCTGCGTTTTTCTTACATTCGTTGCTCCCTTTGTGCCCATGATTTTCTATTTTCCTCAACAGTTATTAAATTGTTCTTGCAAACAATTGAAAAATTAACGTTGAGAAAAAGAGGCAAGCCCAACAGATGAGGAGCTTGATTTAGTTCCAAATATAACCTTGCCAAAGGGATTAGGT
>NW_006922420.1:315452-324633 GCF_000298275.1 Orycteropus afer afer
GATTGTGGCGCTGGCATGGGATCGGGCAGTGTTTCGTACCTGATATGCATGGGGTCGCTATGAGTTGCAAACGACTCGACGGCACTTAACAACAACAACATTAAATTTGATATGTGTATATTCCTTCTAATTTTTGTTGTTTTTATTAGGTGTCGTCGAGTTGTTAGGTGCCTGCTGCCCTAACTAACTTTCCAATTGTTGTTGTTGTTGTTTGCCATTGAGTCAGCCCCGACTCATAGCGACCCCTCCCTGGATTTCTGAGGCAGTATCACTACGGAAGTAGGATTGCCCAACCTTCCTTCCGAGGAGTGGCTGCTGGGTTTGAACCGCCAGCCTTCTGGTGAGCAGTCAAGTGCCTTAGGCACTATGCTACCAGAGCTCCCAACTTTCTAATTAGTTATACATAATTGTGTTTATTTCCTTCATGAAATGACAATTTTCATATTCTATTATTCTTTAACACTGTAGTTTCTTTCAAGTTCAATTCAAAATGAAGAAAGTGTTATACAAAATAGGTTTTATGCAGTTCCCCCCCCTCCTTGTGAGAGCATTGTTGTTACAATTGTTAGTTGTTCTTGAGTTGACTCCCACACATGATGATCTCCTATATGTCAAAGTAGAGCTGTGTTTCATATAGAGTTTCCAAGCTGTGATCTTTTGGAAGCATATCATCAGACTTCTGAGGCATCTCTGGGTGGATTAGTGCCACCAACATTTGGCTAGTAGTTGACCACTTAACCCTTTGCATCCCCAAATGACTCCCATGACAGCTTTAATCTTATTTCGGATTAAAGGCTAAGGTACTACTTACTTGATGCAGGTATGCTATCACTCTACAAAGAAAGGCTTGGTTGGTTATTGACAAACACTGGACAAAATATACTATTTTCAGTGCCAGAATTGAAAGCAGCCATCTCCTTCGAAAATGGTAAAATATCTAGTATTTTCTCTATTTCTTAACAAAGTAGATACATGGCATTTTTCAATGAAAACCTTAGGATTTTGCTTTAAAGTTAATCAGTACTAATTTAATATGATGAATTATGATTTATAATCCATTTTGGAAATTTTAGATCTTTATCAAACTGAGTATATTATAATTTGAGTATTTATGTTTTAAATTAGGAAAAGCTCTAAATCCAAGCTTTTGTTCCACCTGCAGCACCTGAACATCCTTGGACCACACAGCCTATATTAACTCATCTTGAAGAGCACACAGAATAAAGTATAAATGCTTATTTTCTTTTTATCTGAAAGTGACTGATTTCTAAAGATTAAAATGTAGTGTTTTTCTTTTTATATACTGTAAATATTAATTTAAAACTTTTGTGAAACACCCAAAATTCCTGCTATGTTAAGCACTATAAGTTTTGAGAAAAATTATGAATGTACAGGTCATTTGAATTTTGAATATGTCAATAGTTATTACTTTAATGTACCTGTTCTTTAAATCTTGAATCCAAACCTTTATGAAAGGGGTCATTATTTTTCCTAAACTTTATAGAAACATTCCTTGGCATACATAAGCCATTACAACTTTTCAGTGTTTGCTATATAGTCAATGGAATATTAAAAATGTATTAATTGTTTTGTATATATTATTATTGTTGTTCTTATGTGCCGTCGAGTCGGACCCGACTCATAGCAACCCTTCCTTGGGTTTCTGCGGCAGTATCACTATGGAAGTAGATTGCCCCATCTTCCTTCCAAGGAGTGGCGGGTGGGTTTGAACCACGAACCTTCTGGTTAGCAGTCAAATGCTTAAGCACTACGCTACCAGAGCTCCCTGTATGTATTATAGATGTTAGTTATATTACTTATATCTAGAGAGATCTCGAGAGAGAGCGCACTGGTGGTGCAGTGTTAAAAGCATTCAGCTGATAACCAAAAAGCAGGTAGTTCAAACCCATTAGCTGTTTCTACGGCAAAAGGTGACGCAATCTGCTACCACAAAGACTTACAGCCTTGGAAACTCTATGTGGCAGTTCTATTTAGTCTTTATAGGATCCTTATAAGTTGGAAAAGATTCTATGACAGTAGGTTTTCGGTCTCTATATATTGTATTGTTGTTGCTAGGTGCCCTGGAGTCAATTAACACTCATAGTGACCCCATGTACAGCAGATGAAACATTGCTAGTTCCTGTGCCATACTCACTACTGTTGCTGTGTTTGAGTTCACCATTGCAGCCACTGAAAACTCGTTGAGTTTTTTCCTATTTTCCATTGATCCTCTACTTTACCAACCAAGATGTCTTTCTCCAGGAACTTCTGGTAAGTTGTCTAAAGTATGTGATACAAAGTTTACCATCCTTTTTTCTAAGGTGCATCCTGGGTGTGCTTCCTCCAAGACAGATTTGTACATTCTTCCGGAAGTCCATGGTATGTTCAATATTCTTCAACAACACCATAATACAAAAGCATTCATTCTTCTTCAGTTTTAATTATTCATTGTCTAGCTTTTGGTTTTATATCAAGTGATTGATAATACAATGTCTTGTATCAGGCACACATTGGTCCTCAAAGTGACATCTTTGCTTTTCAGCACATTAAAGAAGTCTTTTGCAGCAGATTTGCCAAACACGTGTGTTGTTTGATTTCTTGACTTCTGTTCCATGTACTTTTATTATAGACCCAAGTAAAATGAGATTCATGACAGTTTCAATATTTTCTCCATTTATCATGGTGTTGTTTATTGGTTCAGATAGGATTTTTGTTTTCTTTATATTGAAATGTCAAGAATATTGAACATACCATGGACTTCCGGAAGTTCATGAGTAAGTACTTCAAGTCACTTTACTTTTAGCAAGAAAGGCTGTGTCATCTTCATATCATAGGTTCTTAGTTAATCCTGAGGAGACATTATTCTTCTTGTAGTCCACAATTATTTGCTCAGCATACAGGATAAATAAGTATAGTGAAATGATCCAACCCTGATGCACACCTTTCCTGATTTTAAACAATGCAATATCCCCTATTCTGTTTGAACATCTTCTTGGTCAATGTACAGGTTTTAAATGAGCACAATTATGTGTTCAGAAAATCCCATTCTTCACAATATTATCCATAATTTGTTGTGATCTACACAGATGAATGTATTTAGGTAATCAAAAAAACACAGGTAAATATCTTTCTGGTATTCTATGCTTTCAGCCAAGTTCCATCTGATATCAGCAGTTATAAACATCATTTCCATGTCCTTTTCTGAAACCAACTTGAAAATCTGGTAGTTACCTTCAATATACTGCGATAATTGTTTTTTTAAATATCGTCAGAAAATTTTGTGTGTGAAATAAACAATATTTTTTCAGTTATTTCAGTATTTTGTTAAATCACTTTTCTTTGGAATGGTCAGAAACATGGGTCTTTTCCAGTCAAGTGTCTTTCTTTCAAATTTTTTGGCATAGATGAGAGAGAGATTCCAACATTTCATCCATTTGTTGAAACATCTCAATTTGTATTCTTCAGTTCCTGGAACCTTGTTTTTCACCAGTGCTTTCAATGCAGCTTGGTCTTCTTCCTTCAGTACCATTAGTTTTTCATCTTTTGATACCTCCTGAAATGGTTCAACATGGACCAATTCTTTTTAATGTAGTGACTCTATATTCTTTCCTTTATTGGTACTTCCTGTATTGCTCAATCTTTTGCCCATGGAATTCTCCAATGTTGTAACTTGAAGCTTGAATTTTTTCTTTAGTTTTTCAGTTTGAGAAATGCAAAGTATGTTCTTCCCTTTTGTTTTCTAACTCCAGGTCTTTGCACATTTCATTATAATACATTACTTTGTCTTCACAAGCCAGCTTTAGAAATATTTTGTTCAGCCCTTTTACTTCATCATGTCTTCCATTCTCTTTAGCTACTCCAAGTTAAAGAACAAGTTGCAGACTCTCTTCTGACATCCATTTTGCTCTTTTCTTTGTTTTCTGTCTTTTTAATGACCTTTTGCTTTCTGCGTGTATGATGTCCTTGATGTCATCCCACAGCATGTCAAGTCATTGGTCATTAGTATTCAACTCATCAAATTTATTGTCTTTTTTTGTCTGTTTTGTGACATTTAATTCAATCCACACACTGGAACAGGATTCTACCCACTTCTTCCCTGCATCAACCACTTTCCTTATTTTCTTCTTTCCCATCCCTTCCCACCTTCCTATTGCTTGATTGTCTCAACGACTGCATACCCTCCTGATATTACTGTTCACCTTGTAGGTCTGTGTATCATTTGGCTGCCAGTTGAGTCACAGGGGTTAAGATCATTTCCTAGCCTGAAAGGTGTCTAAGGCCCAGTCTCAGAGGTCCCACCCATGGTAATCAGTTTAGTAAGTCTGGTCCCTTTTATGATTGCATGATCTGTTCCACATTTTCCCCTACTCTATCTGGGATCTCATTTTGTGATTCCTTCAGAGTGGTCAGCAGTGGTAGCTGGGCACCATCTAGTTCTGGGCTCAGGGTCATGGACACTTAGGTTAAAGTGCTCCATTATTTCTTGGGACTATTTTTTTTTTTTTCCCTGTGTCTTTGATTTGTTTCACTCTCCTTTGCTCTGGACGAGGAGGGACAAATAATTGAACCTTAGATGGCTCTTCCCAAGCTTTTAAGACCCAAGTTGCTACTCACAAAAGTAGGATGTAGAGCTTTGTCTTTATGATCTTAGCATCCCAAGACTATGGTCCTGAACCTCCATATCCAGTGACTCATTCCCTCAAGATGTTTGGATGTGGCCAGGACATTTTCATAACTTTGTCCCTTGAATGTTTTACTACACTCATGGATATATATGTAGCATATATAAATGCATAGATAGAAATAGCCTCTGTCAAGCCTATGTATTTACAATGAATAGGCTGTTGGTATATATATGGTTGTATTCCCATTTGCCATCCCACCCCCATTCAGATTGTGTGTCTGTCAATGAATCTACTTGTAAATTATTGTTATTACTATTATTTCAGTATTGTGTATACAATAGTAATCTCCTTGGTTGCCTTTGACTATTGTGCTCCTCTCTATGTCTTCCACTTCATTGATCATTTTGTGCTGACCTCTTCCTCATTGTAAATTGCCTTTCCCTTCACCCAAGTTAATATATGTCTACCTTCTAGTTGGTGATTTTCCCTTATTTCCCTTCCTACACTTGGTAACTTTCAAAGAATAATTATTATTTCTATAAATAAATCTTTTGTTAACCTTTTACAGTAGTTATCTCACACAATTGTCCTTTTGTGATGAACTAATTTCACTTAATAATATCCTCTAGTTTCATCCATGTTGTGAGATGTTTTGCACATTCAAAATTATTCTTTAATATTGTATAGTATTCTGTTGTGTGTATGTACTATACATTTTTTTGTCCATTCACCTATTGATAGGAACTTAGGTTGTTTCCATCTTTTTGCTATTGGAAATAATGTTTGATGAACATGGGTGTGTATATATCTGTCCATGTCATTGCTCTTATTTCTCTAGGACATATGCCTAGTGGTGGGATTATTGGATTGTATAGTGTTTTTATTTCCAACTTCTTAAAAAGTGCCATACCATTTTCCACAGTAGTTGTACCACTTTACAATACCACCAGCAATGTATGAGTGTTCTAATCACTCCACATCCGCACCACCATTTGTTGTTTTCTGTTTTTTGAACTATGCTATTAGTGTTGGGGTGAGATGATATCTTCTTGTTATTTTGATTTGCATATTTCTAATGGCTACTGATCACAAGCATTTCTTTATATGTCAAATATATTCTTGAGATGGTCTCTAAATTTAAGGTCATACTTTGGCTCTTATAGACTTGTTTTAATTTTCTTCAGTTTCAATTTAAATGTACATATGAACAAATAGTGGTCTCTTCCACTCTCAGCCCTGGCCTTGTTCTGTCTGATGATATTGAGCTCTTCCATCATCTTTTCCACAGATGTAGTATATTTGGTTCCTGTGTATCCATCTGTTTATGTCTATGTGTATATTTACAGACAAACAAATAACAACAACAACAAAAAAAAAAACTGCCATCATGTCTCATCTGATTCTTAGAAATAGAGTAGAACTTTCCCATAGAGTTTCCAGGGCTGTAAATCTTTACAGAAGCAGATTGTTGTATCTTCCTCCCATGGAGCAACGAGTGGGTTCAAACTGCCAATCATCTGGTTAACAGCTGAATACCTAAACCACTGTGCCACTACAGCTCAACTTTATGTGTAGAGTCACCATTTATATTGTTGAAGAAAGGTATTTCCAATGAATAGGCTGTTGGTCTTACAAAATTCTCTCATTCAATCTCCACCATCATTTCTATCACCAAGTATTTTCCACCTACAAAGCATTCTTATTTCCAATTTTCCCATTCCAGTCACCAGTAATTATCAATACCTCTTGATTGCATATTTGATCAATTTCAGACTGGAGAAGTTTGTAAAGAAAAAAATATTCATTTGTTTTCATCTTTGGCATTAGTAGTTGGTGCATAATGTGAATAATAGCTTTATTAACTGGTCTTCCTTGTAGATGTATGGATAATACCCTATCACTGATAGTGTTGTACTTCAGGATAGATCTTGAAATGTTCTTTTTGACAATGAAAGCAGTGCCATTCTTCTTCAATTTGTCCATTCCCATATAGTAGACTGTATGATTTTTTCTATTCAAAATGGCCAATACCTGTCCATTTTATCTCACTAAGGCCTAAGATATCGATATTTACGCATTCCATTCCATTTTTTATGACTTCTAATTTTTCTTAATTCAAGCATCAAGCATCCCAAGTTCTGATTATTAATGGATATTTGCAGATGTTTCTTCTCATTTTGAGTCTTTCCATATTAGCCAATGAAGGTCCCAAAATCTTTACTCCATCTGTGTAATTAAGGTCTACTCTACCTTGAGAAGGTAGTTTTTTCCCAGTGCTATTTTGAGTGCCTTCCAATATGAAGGGCTCGTCTTCTGGCACTATAGTAGACAATGTTATGCTGCTATCAAGTTTTCACTAGCCAATTTTTTTAGAAGTAAATTGCCAGGTGCTTTTTCCTAGTTGATCTTAGTTTGGAAACTTTGCCCAAACCTATCCACTTTGGGTAACCCTGTTGGTATTTGAATTACTGGTAGACAGTGTCCAGCATCACAACGACATGCAAGCCACCACAGTGTGAAAAACTGACAGCAGAATGGTGACCTATTATATTGGGCATGATTATCCTCACAGCATGACATTATTACTTAAGAATGTCTTCCTGTAAATTATCGTGAGCTTTACTTAGCATTTTATTTTGTTAAATCCTTTACTAAAATGTTCCATTCCATTCTATAATCCCTTTATATTATTTCTGCAATCATTTTAAAATGATTTGTTGTGATATTTTGAAAGAAATAATTGATTATTCATAGCTTTAAAACTTTAATGTCAATATTACATGTATATGCAATACTAGAGAGCCCTGGTGGTGTAGTATGTATGGTTGCCCAAATATTAATGTTTCAGATAGGATAAAAGTAATCTTGTTAATAATTAATATTGAGTAAATTCACTTTACTGTAGAGAAAAATATATTTATTCATATGAATAAAGTAGATATGTTTTCAGTAGATCTTTTATCTCAGGGGCATCATTTTTCACTGCTATCCTTTGGGTTATTCTAGTAATTCAATGTTTCTCTCCTTTTCCTTTATGTTAAACCCTTCACTTATTTGAATAGAAAGAACAGAGCTTATGAATAAAGAATATACAATTTCCCTTTAATAAAGCTCTCTCAGCAAAGCACTGAAACTATTTCATTTGTAATGAGCTCAGTCACCGTGTTCAACAAGTGGATATGAAGTAGATTAAAATAACCCTTGCCTCTAATGGTAAGGATTCACTGAAAATTTAAGTGGCTATCAAAGTAAGAAATTATAATACCTTAAAATGCTTCAAAAGGTAAACTGAATTTATTTTAAAAAAGTCAGAGAATTACTGGGAGGGAACTATTGGTAGGGAAAAATAAAATAAAAGAAAAAAACACTGTACTAGATAATCTACTATTGTTAGATGCCGTTGAGTCAGCTCCAACTCATGGGGACCCTGTGTACAACAGAATGAAACACTGTTTGGTCCTGCACCATCCTCACAAACTTTGCCATGCTTCGAATCATCCCTGCAACCACTGTATCAGTCCACCTTGTTGAAAGGCTTCCACTATTCCTCTGACCCTGTACTTCACCCAGAATGATATTCTTCTGCAGGGACTGGTCCCTTCTGAGAGCATGACTAAAATACGTGAGATGAAATCTCACCTTTCTCGCCTTTTTTTTTTTTAAAACCAAATTTTCCACTAACATCACTTTTCTATTCCAGGATCCAATCCGGGGTGCCACATTGCATTGCATTTGGGACTTAATTCTTTTAATGTGTTACATAAATATGCAAAAATATAAATCTACCTAGAAATTTTTTATGCTTTTATCCTTTCATAGAAGACGAAATAATGATATAAAATCATAGATACAAATATTTTATTATATTATTTTACATTATTAAATGAAACCCAAACATATTAGTACATGATTTTTTAAAATGCATTTTATTGAAATATAATTTAAGTACAGTGAAGTACACAAAACTAAAGTGACATGCGTCAATGCTTTTTTTTTTTTTTTTTTTTTTTTGGTAGAGCTCCTTCCCCTCCCCTCCCATCCCTGGCAACCAACAAAGAGCATTTCCCTCCATATATAAACCTTTCCTTGACCCTCCACAACAACAAACTAATTCTATATTTATCCTTTTGTGATTGACTTATTTCACTCAGCATAATGTCCTCCAAGTTCATCCATATTATGCAGTGTTTTGCAGACTTTAGTTCTTTAGTGCTGCATAGCATTCCATTATGTTTATGTACCACAGTTTGGTCATCTACTCTTCTGCTATAAATCTTAGAGATAAATCCCTTGCCAGATATGTAATTTTCAGCAAATATGAATTTGCTGCTGTCATTTTTGTTATGTGCTTTTTCGTGGTGTCTATTTCTTTGTTCCATATAATTTTCTATGCTGAGCTTGTTTTGTTTGTCAATCATGTTATCACTTCCTTCATTGCTATTGTTATAGTATTTGCTGAATATTTACACTGGTCTTCTTTTTTGATGTGAAGATTAATCATTTTTCTTTGAGGTTACCCTGTGATTTATAGTTTTCTTCCCAAGTTTAGAACAGTC
>NW_006922420.1:325504-329613 GCF_000298275.1 Orycteropus afer afer
TTAATCTTCTGGATTTCTGTGTGTAGATTTTGTATCATTTCTAATTTTTCATTTATTTTGTCATTTTGTTCTTGTATTGTCTTTCAAAATTGTTCTAGAGTGTTCTCTGTATTTTCCTTGATCTGGCTCTCAATTTGTTGAAGATACCTAAACATAATTTTTTTTTAAATTCCTTATCAGGGAGTTCCAATGCTGCGTCTTCCTCAAGGGTGAGGATGTGTTTTGGGTCTGTATCATAGTCTCTTGTTTCTCCTGCTTTATTTTGCTTCTTTTTGTGGACTGTGATGCTCTGTTGTCCCCAAGGCATTGTGATGTTTTTGTGTTTATATTTAATTGGTGATTGTATGTTGGAGTAACTTGCCCACGATTTTCATTTTCTTTCTTTTGTTTGTATGTTATTGTGATAGTTGGAGCTTTGTATCAACTTGACTGGACCACCTCACCTTTCTCACTTTTAAAGAGCATTTAGGCTGTACTTCAAGACAGATTTTTTTCATTCTTCTGACATTCCATGGTATTTTCAGTATTCTTTGCCAGCACCACAATTCAAATGCATCAATTCTTCTTTGGTCTTCCTTATTCACTCTCCAGCTTCCATACATATGAAGCTACTGAAAACACCATATCTTGAGTCAGGTTCTCCTTAATCTTCAAAATGACATCTTTCCCCTTCAACACTTTAAAGAGGTCTTTTGCAGCAGATTTGTCCAATGCCACACACAGTCCTATTTCTTGTGTGCTGCTTCCATGGATGTTAATTATGGATCCAAGTAAAATGAAATCCCTGACAACTTCAATCTTTTCTCCATTTATCATGATTTTTTTTTTATTTGCCTAGTTGTGAAGATTTTTGTTCTCTTTATGTTGAAATGTGTTTTTTGATTATCAGTAAATGCTTCACGTCATCTTCACTTTCAGCAAGCAAGGTTGTGCCATCTGCATAATGCAGATTGTTAATGACACTTCCTCCAATACTGATGCCCCATTCTTGTTCATAGAGTCCAGTTTCTTGGGTTTGCTCAGCATACAGACTGAATAATTGTGGTGAAAGGATACAACAACCCTAATGTGTACCTTTCCTGATTTTAAATCATGCTCTATTCCCTTGTTCTGCTCAAATGACAGCCTGCTGGTCTATGTACATGTTCCTTATGAGCACAATTAATTGTTCAGGAATTCTCATTCTTCTTAATATTATCTATAATTTGTAATGATCCACATAGTTGAATGTCTTTGCATAATCAATTAAACAGAAGTAAACTTCTTTCTGGTATTCTTTACTTTCAGCCAAGACCCACCTGACATCAGTAATGATATCCCTTATTCCACACTCTCTTCTGAATCTGCTTTAATTTCTGGCAGTTTTGCCAGTATATTGCTACAAGAGTTGTTTTTTATTTATTTATTTTTCCTTGTTTTCAGTAAAATTTAAATAGCTATCAGAATGAAAAATAATAATATCTTAAAATGCTGGAAAAAGTAAGCTGTAAACAGAATTTGTTAAAAAGTCTTAGAACATAATTGGTAGGAAACAAAGTAAGTGTAATAGATGATCAGCTGAGGGTAGAATAACTCAGTATTGAATTTATTTTGCAAATAGTCTATCTGGTATTTATTGTTGTTATTACTTGTTGTGGAATCAATTCTGGTTTGTAGATAGATAGATAGATAGATAGATAGATAGATACAGATGGCTATCTATATATGTCTTAGGAGATAAAGAGTTATCATAGGCATATAAATTACTTTTTTAAAAAAAATATATTCTAAATTATTCTGACAACTTTCCAACTGGAATAATTTATAAATGCAGTATACATGCAAGAAGACTTTATAAGTTTTCCTATTGTTTATTGACTCAGAGGCAACCATCAACAGCAACAACAATACTAAAACAGTTGTAATTAGTTAGCAGTATCTTTAGATATTCCTTTCTGTATATTTATGCAAATATATACGACAGTGTTGGGGGCATTGACCATATTATATACTTTGCTTCTATGCTTAATGATAAAATCCCTTAATGTTGATATATAAATTGTATAGTTAATGAATCTGAAAATTATCATATATTTCTTAAATGAAGTAGATAAAAATATAGAAAATCTAAGCTTTATGACAAAATCATGATTCTCATGTAAGCAAAGAGCCCTGCAGCATGATTCTGAACAACTAATAAAAAAAGATAGAATGACCCCAATTTCAATGGCCTTCACAGTACTTGATTCTTGGGCAGATACTTTGACTAGTCCAGTTGCTTTTGAGGCAGTTCTGACTTACAGAGATCTGATGTTTGTCACAGTAACATTGGGCTTCATAGGGTTTTAATGGCTGATTTTTCAAAAGTAGATTGCCAAGCCTTTCGTCCAAGGTATATTTATGAGGACTCAAATTTCCAGCCTTTCAGTTAACCATTTATACCATTCAAAATATATTTAATGTTGTTGCTGAATGTTACTGGTTTTTGACTTTTAAATCAACCAGACTTATGTAAACCAAAAGCAACAAAACAAAACAAAACCTTATTTTACTGCCATTGAGTTGACTCCTACTCATATAGCATTGATTAAATGCCATACATTTTAATGCTATAAAAGTAACCTTCTGGCTCACAGGAGATGAGCAGAGAAGGTAAGAGGGAGATAAACAACTTAGCAATAGAAACTATCTAGAATTATGATAGTTTAGATGTTTAAATATATTATGTAAAAGAACAAAGAACTAACATAACTACAATACAACTAGCAAACTAGCAGAAGAATCAGGATGGAGAACAGAAGAGAAATACAAGTAGCAAGTGTTCAAATTCCTCATAGGTTTATTACATGCAGGTACACGAAAACATGCAAAACTATTCACTACAGATTAGTAAGGAAGCACAAGTATGCTTGTGCTTGTGTCCTTGTCAGGGATTGTTCATTTGAAAAGAGGCTTTGATTCTGTAGAAAGATGTTGTGGGTGTGGAAGAGAGATAGTTGCCAGCCATACTTAGAAGCAGAATCATTGATGTGGAGAAAAAAATGTGAAAATTTTCAGTATAGACTAGTAAGTAAGTATAAGTAAGCCCTTGTTTACCTTGCTTCTTGGGTAATCCAACACTACATAATGACACAAGTGAACAAGTTATTTAAATAAATCTACTATATCGCAAGTTACTGCAGGCAACAGCTTTATCAAATATTTCACCACCTCGTATTTTTGGCCAACACATATTACTTTGACTAAGACTTTCTCGGTTTTTAGCACTGAAAATCTCATCTCCAGAGAAAAGTTCTCAGTCCCAAGCAAACCATTTATAAGTACCAATTTCTGTATTAGTAAGGTATTACTGTATAATAACACATCTCCAAATTCAGAGGTTCAAAATAGAAATCATTTGTTATTGCTCACATGCCTGAGTGGTTCACTGATGGAGACAGGGCTCAGGTGGGGAAGCTTTGCTTCACATGTTCTCATCATCTTTGCACAAGTGAGCTAGACCTAATATATTCTTCTTATGACAATGGCTGAAGTTCAAGGACAGGTCCAATTATGTAAGAACATCTCAAGCTGCTGCTTCTTTTTCAATAACTGCTAACATTTCACTGGCTGATATGTACTAAATCATTGTCATCGTCATCGTCGTTATGTGCCCTCAAGTCAGACCCGACTCATAGCTACCCCTCCTTGGGTTTCTGTGGCAGTATCACTATGGAAGTAGATTGCCCCATCTTCCTTCCGAGGAGTGCCTGTTGGGTTTGAACCACCAGCCCTCTGGTTAGCAGTCAAGTGCTTTAGGCACTATGCTACCAGAGCTCCCACATACTAAATAGCTAATCCTAAAAACCAGGAACAGCGAAATACACAAAACCTTAATTAGGAGAGATGGCATAGTAGGTTACTACAGCAAATAAGTTAGATTAAATTTTCAGTATCCTTTTTTATTATTATGACTTATACTATACTTAGGTATTTGATACCTACAAGAGTTGAGTTTTACAAATCAAGGCATTTTTATATTATTTAATGAGGTCAAGCTACTGAATATTTAAGATTTTGATTGCATAGACTATTATTCAGAAGTAAAGGGTATACATATATATATATATATATATATATATATATATATA
>NW_006922420.1:329715-351903 GCF_000298275.1 Orycteropus afer afer
GTAGTGCCTGTGGTGGTTATGTTTTTGTGTCAACTTGGCTAGGCCTGGTTGAGTGTCTAGGCAGCTGGATATAGTATTTCCCATAATGAGAATGGTAATCACCTCCATGGTGGAAACTACTATGAGCAGCTGTGTAGCTGCCCTAGGGTTGTGGTCTACTTACTTTATATAAGGGGAAATCTTGGGTAATGGTCTCTAGCTTATGGCGTGCTTGAACCCTACATGTAGCTGTGCTATTGTTCAGCAGCCTGCCATGCTCTGCCGACCTTGGGACTTACAATGGACTTGAATTACTGGCCTGCTGTGTGGTTTGGTAACATCGGGAATGTGCCTTGTTATTTGTCGACCTTGGGCTTGGCAGCCTCAGCAGCCAGCAGCTGTCTGAGTGAAGAAAAGCCTCTAGCTTCAGTGGGCCAGGAGCTGGAGGCAGAGCTGAAGCCCAAGGCTGAGGGGCTTTCACCCAGCCCCTAAAGCCTGGTACTTTGAACTGGGACTTGAAGCCTCCAAACTGTAAGAGAATAAACTCTTGTTTGTTAAGACCATCCCATTTGTGGTATATTTCTGTCAGAGCAGCACTAGGTAACCAGAATAGTGCCTAAGGCACTTGACTACTAACCAGAAGGCTGGTGGTTCAAACCCACCAGCCACTCCTTGGAAGGAAGTTTGGGCAATCTACTTCCACAGTGATACTGCCTCGGTAACCCAAGGAGTGGTCGCTGTGAGTCGGACAACTCAATGGCACATAACAACAACAATATACTTGTGGCATAGTGGTTAAAGCATTCAACTGCTAACCAGAAGTTCAGCAGTCTGAACGCAACAGCTGCTTTGTGAGAGAAAGTTGAGAAGGTCTGCTTCTATAATGATTTATAGCCTTGGAAACCCTTTAGGGGAAGTCCTAGTCTGTCCTAAAGGGTTGCTATAAGTCAGAATCTACTCAATGACAGTGAGTTCATTTATTTATTTATTTATTTTATGGTTTTTTAGTAGAAGCAGAGACTCAACTGTATTATTTGAAGACAATTCAAGACAAAATGGAGACAGAGCTTTAATCAATGGTATTGCCAAGAGAATAGAAAGAAGACTTAGCGGAAATAACAACTAATTGACAGTCAGCCACCCTGTGCAAATACTGACTTTTATTTCATTATTTTGCTCTCAAATATGTTCTTTCTGTGATGTTAGTTACATCCAGTACATCCAGAGTTTTTTTTTTTTTTTCCTTAATTTTTCTTTTCCTGTTTTCCCAAAAGTATGTTCACTGATCTATTAAATCTTTTTTATATTAATAAAAATCTTCCCTATCTTTAAAATGGCTTGTAGTACCTATGGAAAATAAAAATAATTGGAGTAGATAAAAGAAATCCTGCAGCCCATAAATAAGTTGCAGCACACTCATCTATTCTTTATGCTGCATGTATTTGCCTTAAATGTGATAAAAGGTAAAATTATTTGTTGATTTAATTCTATGCAAAATAGATGTTACTCAAAATACTTCTTTTTTCTAGTTTGTGACCATGTTCATATGCATAGTTCCCACCTCAATTCCCTATATCAAGCCAGCTTTCATTTACTATTGCTTTTCTCAGTTGAAATAGGATATTCTTTTCCTGCATGCTTGGTCACATTAAAAAGAAAAACAGATCATAAAACAATTATAATGCAGAATCCTATACAAATTAAATGCAAAATACAATACAAAAATGCAAAAACATCTCATCTGTTACTAGGGCTTTTATCCTGCCTTAGACTTGCCTATAGCACTTTGAACATTGATGGTCTTTCCTTCTCCCGGAGCATACTTCACCGATAGCCACAAAAATTCCTGCCAAGTAATTGTTGTCATAGTCTATGAATGGGTACAGGAAAATTGGTTATCTACGGGTTTTCTACTCTGGCTGATCTCATATGGTATGTAGCCATCATGACAGAATATTCTGTTTTGGGGTTGAATTTCTGAGTACACTCATTGAATTTCTGAGCCAGAAGGCAGATGTTCAGAAATAGGATTTATTTGGGGTGATCAATCACAGACCATGCCTTTTTTAGTCTACTCAGCCTTGTAATCAGTGAACTTCCTCCTAGCGTCTGACAATAGGATCTATTTTGAATTCTAGTTTATGCTTTGTTGAGAAGTTTTATCTTATTCTGTAACTTCTCAGATATTTTAGCTAGACGTTGGAAGTATTGTTCTAAGGAAGCTAATCAAATTTTATTTTAAGCATAAATTAATAAAAAAATTTATCAAATTATCCTGTTTTGTTTGTTTGTTTTGGTTCCACTGGATTTTTATTTCCCTTGAAAAAGCATAAAGTCATAACAAATCATGTGCACACTTGTAGAAATTTATAAAAGACCCATAATGTAAAGCAGATGTTTCTGACTCACGTCTTTCCCAGTCTCCAACCTGCTTCCCACAGGCACCGATTTTAATTCTTCAAGTTACATCTAGTAATTGACTTCAATTCTTCTATATTGATTTTAAAGATTATCTGTTGGCTTTTTGTGATAGTAGATGAGCAGTTAACTTTCCCAGAGATACTGTCTTTAATCAAATCGATACACGGCATTTATATTATCAGGATGGTTATAATTGTTCAGAGCCAAGTATCGTTTTATAACTACTCTTAAAGTACAATTTCTTGATTTTCCTTCATCTACTAATTTCTCTGCTTTCTTTTCTTTTCTTTTCTTTTTTTTTTCTTTGCTTATGTGACTACTGGTTACAATGTTGGTCCCAATGAAGAATGCCTGTCTTTGTCCATATCCTTTTGCAATGTAAATGTTCTACTCCTCACATTAAAAGATGGAGTCTATGTCTCTCTGTCTTGAAACTTGTTTTGATCAATGGAATGTGAAAAGAATTATATTATTTTACTTTGCATATCAATAACTGAAGCACTTACCATAGAGTTGATTCCAATTCCTGAAAACCCTTGGGTTTCAGAGTAGAACCATGTTCCATAGGGTTTTCAATGGCTGATTTTTCAGAAGTAGATTTCCAGGCCTTCTTTTTGAAGCACCTCTGGATGTACTCCAACCTTTCAGTTAGCAGCAGCCATGAAATTGGGGATGTGAGAAACTCAGTCATCTGCACACCCACACATCCCCCTAACCTACACTACTCAGTCCCATTAAGTCAGAAATACTTGAGCTCTACCAGGCATTTTTATTATTGTAAACTCCCTATATTATGATAAGGAGTTATGTGCTGTCACGATTCAGAACCATTATTTAGTGCTGTTGTTGTCTTATTATTGTCTTGTTTTGTAGAGTTGATTGTGACTCAGTGTCCCCCTGTGTTACAGAACAGAACTGCTCTATAGGGTCTTCTTGGCTGCAGTCTTAAAGGAAAGAAGCCTTGGTGGCACCACAATTAACCCCTTGGTTGCTAATCAAAAGGTTGGTGGTTAGAACGCACTCAGCAACTCCTTAGGAAAAAGACCTGGTGATCTGCTCCCATAAAAATTACAGCCTTAGAAACCGTATGGGATGTGTGACTCTCTCACATGGCATCACTATGAGTCAGAATCAACTCAACGACACCTAACAATAACAATAACATCAACCACAATGAAAGCAGATCACCCTGCCTTCCCTTCCACAGTGTTGCTGGGTGGATTTGAACTGCCAACCTTTCAGTGACCACTGGAAGATAGTTTGTGCCACGTAAGTACTTTTAGTTGGATTTGATAAGGTTATTTTCTAAATTATGATTATTATATTTTATTTATTTATAATCATGTAGGGAATTTATTTGAAAATAAGGAGAGAAATATTCAGGTTTGTCACTCATAAACTCATTTAATTTATTGCAGGACACTGATGGCATAGCACACAGTAAAACTCCATGATATTGATTTAGACCCATAGAATCAGGGTAGGGTAATGTTAGTCCAATAATTGTAGTCCAAATTTGCAGGCTTCAGGTGTTGACCTTTAAGGAGTGGTCTTTGGAGAAGACTTGGCCAATGGCTCATTCTTGCCAGAGATGCCTTGTACCTGTGGTCTTGGTGGGCATTGGTGGGCAGTCTCCAACAATCTCAGTCTTTATAGAGGTTCAGTTTTAGAGACTTGGTTAGCAGAGAGTCATTCTTCCTCTACATTTCACTCACTGGAAGGGTAATGACTTGAGTTTTTAATGTACTTTAGTCCCTCTAGTCTTGTATTATAAAGGTCTTATTGGGGAATATCCAGCATATATTGCATCAGGGTAACTCATGTCCTTGGATGGTGTAAAAATTTAAGTTCTTGACTATAAGCTGAAAGGTTGGTGGTTTGAACCCACTCAGAAGTACCTTGGAAGATAAACCTGGTAATGCTTTCAAATGGTCATAGTCTTGAAAATTTAATTGATCACAATTCTGCTCCACACATGTGAGGTTGCCACGAGTCAGCACCGACTCCAGAGCCACTCTCTAACTCACATCATAGGTTCATAAGCAGGGGTGTATATTTGGGGTGTCTAACAAAGATAAACTATGAGTTATACCACACCATATCACAACAAATCACTCTCTTGCTTATACACTTGGTTATAAACAATTTACTTATATTATTAGAAGTTATGTAAGCCAGAAAATTTACTTGTCAGTTTTAGGTTATTTACCATTAACTTAAATGTTCATATCATATGTTACATGTTTAACATGTATGTGATTTTGGATCATATTAGTATACCATAGATGACATTTATTTATTCATTGATTCATTAATATTTCTTTTTTTTTTTTTTCCTGGACTCATACTCTCCCTAAAACCTTTTACCTTCCACCTCCAATCTGCCCCTTTCAAGTCTCTAGATTTAGAACTCCCTCAGTCAGATGTACTGTTCCCTGAATCTCATGTTTTAACCTGAACTATATTAAGATATATTTTTTGTGGAGTACATTCCTCAGTATCTTTGTAAGATAATTCTTAGAAGGGAAATTTTATGGAGCTTAGAGTGCTTAGCATAGTGGCTAAGGCACCTGACTGCTAACCAGAAGGATGGCGGTTCAAATCCACCAGCCACTCCTCGGAAGGAAGATGGGGCAATCTACTTCTGTAGTGATACCACCTCGGAAACCCAAGGAGGGGTTGCTATGAGCCGGGTCCGACTCGATGGCACATAACAACAACAACAGCGTGCTTGAAAATGCCTTACTCTGCCTATACACTTGCTTCATAGTTTTGCTAAAAATACATTTAGAAGTTGAAAATCAATCTGTGCTCTTTTGGCTTTTATCTGCTTCCCTTTATAAGTACAGCTTCCCCCACCATCCAAATGCAGAGTGTTCCTAGGAAGTCTCTCGTAAGCTGAAATAGTGTGAAGTGAAGGAGCAATTACCATTAATTTCTATGAGAAATTTTTGAATATTCATTGACCCAAAAAATTAACCCACCAAATAACATGTAAAACCAAAAATGACACTAACATATAGTGCTCACAGATATAGTATGCTATGGTAGCTTGATATTGAGATGCTGATTATAGTTCATAGGGAAAGGAAATTGGTGAGGTCACTCTCTCTGCTCAAGGTATGTGTCATCTCTTTAAGAGCTCACTGCAAAACAAATGCTGAATGCTTGTTTTGCTTTTCACCTTTTTTCATAACATCAAAAATCCTCTTTGGATTTCTTTCAGTTAGTGAAAACAGACAGTAATATAGGTCTTTCATAAAAGTGAAATGGTGTAAAGTGAACTTTTGATAAGCAGTGCATAGCTGTAACTAGGTTTCTTTCTCATTTTTCTCCCAGATGGAGGAGCTTAGGGAGCTTAGCTTTTAGCTTTTAGATGGGTCATTTAGATTACATTTCTTAATTCTCATTCATATAAACCCAATGCCATCAAGTGGATTCCAATTCATAGCTACACCCATTGGGCTTCCGAAGCAGTAAATCTTTATGGAAGTATATTGCCCTGCCCTCCTTCTCCAGGGTGGCTTTGTAGGTTAGAACCGCCAACTTTTGGTTAGCAGTCAAATGTCTTGGCCACTGGGCCACCACAGCACCTTTCTCATTCATATAAAGACCTTTAATTATCAGCTGTCATTGATGTATAGAATAAGATACTGTGATTGGAAAATATACTCTATATGATTTGAATCCTTTCAAGTTTATTGAGAATTGACTCATTGTCTAGCACAAGGTTCATTTGGTAGTTGTGTTACGTATGCTCCCAATAATGTGTGTCCTACAGATATTAGGTGAAATATTCTGTATAATGTCCTGATCAACATGGCAATGGGCCTCTAGATAAATAAACTAATGCTATACTGTACGGAGGAAGACTTTCCCTACGGAATATCTTAAACAAGATCTCCCAGTCTAAAGGATTACTGACTGCAATCAATCTTCTGGATTCTATGGATTTATGAAACTTTGCTCCCAAAAATTGATCACGTAAGCTGGGGGTTTGGAATGGATATATTTCATAGAATGAACACTTCTAGCTGTGTGAGGTAGTAATTCATGTACCTCACTAGAGATCTCTTCAACTCTGGGCCAGAGGCTGTGTGTATAATACGGAAAGGAAAGACTTGGGGAGTTCACTGTGATACAGAGGCCCTTCCTGCTTTGTTGGAGTCGCTTGGCTCCCTCTGTCGTCATGATTATTATTAAAGCTTAATACTGTGTAAGATGTGAGACTGATCAGAAACTCTGATTATTTTGTATCAGTTTATGTATATTTTAACATGCAGCCATTACTTAATAAAGTCTAACTTTAGTTGAAAGCTTTTTTGTCCTAAAGGATACATTACTTTTAAACCCTGAAACTATTCTCTGTCAATGTGAGTTCTTATTCTGAATTTATTTTAATTTTATGTTTTAAAAATCTCAAAATGTTTAGTAGTTTCATACAGTCAATTTTAATTTGTTTGATTGTTGTCTTTTCCTTCCATATGTTTACTCCCTTGTTTCTGCCTTTTATCTTTCCTGCCTCTGACATTCCATTTGGGACAACTTTCTTTAACTGATGTACAACCTTTATATTTTCCTTTAATGTACTTCACTAGTATTGAGCTCTGTTTTGTTAGTTGAAAAAGTCTTATATGTTACTCTCATTTTGAAACATATAATTTCATTGGGAATACTACTTCATGTTAGTTTTTTTCTTTTTTTTTTTTTTTTTAGTTTGCAGTTCTCATTCTCTATCTTCTAGTACTACTAATAAATATAGACTACTCATTTTCATAATCATCTCTATGTTTTTTTTTTATTTCCCATTCTGTATTTTCTATCCTATTTTCTCTGTATAGATTATTCAAGGAGTAATAATATGATAATGTGGCTAAAGCATTGGACTGCTAACCTAAAGTTCAGTGGTTGAAACCCATCAGCCACTCTGTGGGAGAAAGATGATGCTGTCTGCTTCAGTAAAGATTTACAGCCTTGAAAACCCTATGTGAAAGTTCAGCACTTTTCAACAGGGTTGCTATGAGATGGAATCAACTCAATGGCAATGGTAGGTTATACATTATTCTATCATTCTCCTCAATAAATTAATTTAACTGTATCTAAAACAAGGCGCTCTAGTGGCATAGTGCCTAAGGCATTTAACTGCTAACCAGAAGGTTGGCAGTTCAAACCTACCAACTACTCCTCGGAAGGAAGACTGGGCAATCTACTTCTGTAGTGATACTGCCTCAGAAACTCATGGAGGTGTAGCTCTGAGTGGGGATTGACTCGATGGAAGTGAGTTTGGTTTGTTTATTTTTGGTGTCTAATATGCAGTTCTTAATTTCAGTTACCGAATTTCCCACATCTACAGTTTTTACTTGTTTTCTAAATTGGCATTTCACTTTTTATAGTTTCTTGCTTTCTGAAAACATTTCCAATGTTTTTTTCTTATCTCTTTGAAATTCTTAAGTCCAGTTACTTCATAGTCTGTTCCTGATCATTTTCAATATCTCATATTTCTGTCCTATTATCTGTTATTTTTACTAGTTTTTGTTCATTGTGTCCTATTTCCTTGTATATGTAGTTATATTTGGCTGAAATTTGGGTAGCATGATTAAAATATTTCTATGAGATATTTTGAGGCAAAAACTGTCAGGATGTTTTCCTAGAATGGAATTTCATTAGTTTTACTGAGGGTGATATGAGTGCTACAAGTCCAGTTATAACATTTGAAGTTCACTAGGCCACTCAGGTGACAGTAACCTGGATTACTATTCTTTATAAGGTATTACTTATTCCAGTTTACCTTTACCTTGAAGTTGTAGCTGATTAGGATCCTCGCTTAAAATGGAGGAGGTTGTCAAATTCTCCACTTTGTGCAAATCCTGGCTTTTGCTCTTACCTGGTTCTCCCCAGAGGCTGTCTCAAACTAGCTGAGTTTCAGAGCTATTTTCTTTAGATTAGTCAATACCCACGGCACAAAAGAAGCTGTTAGTGCTGGACTTAAATATCTGGGTTTTTATTTTTTCCTTGCATCTGACCAGATCAATTCTGATACGTTGTTAAATGTTTTTAGGAGGTTTTTATTTAATTTTATTTTCTAATAATTGCTATATAGCTTATAATTTTTTTCCAGAAAATAAAAAAACATTCCAGAAAACATTGATTCAATGTAACTTTTCTTTTTCTATCATTTTTCTCAGTATTTCTTTCCTGATGAAACCATACCATGGTTGCTTTATTTAAAGTAAGATATTGAATATGCCAATAGGAAGAAAAAGTGATAAAAATTCCCCACTTACATTTCACACATAGAAAAGGCAAGTGTTCCCCAATGAACTACCACTATTAAGTTTATATAATTCATTTATAAACATGGTCAAAATAAATAAATTCACAATTTGATTGACAGTGATTCTATCTTGGATTATAATGAAAAAGTGTGCCTAAACATTTTACAGCAAATATTATCATTGTAAAAAATTTGAAATTTCCATAGTGATATAACCCTTTCATAAAAATAGCCAAATGGTTTTCCTAAAGAAAAATGTAGTATGAAGGAATAATAACAAATGGAGCTAAAATAGAGAGCTTTGGATTTGCTTGTTTTTCTCTCTCTTCTTTTCTCCCTTTCATGTTTGCTCTCTAGCACTCTTGTTCTCACTCTTGCCGGGATTGGCTATCTCCTGTATTTCTAATATACAAAGTACATAGTTATTTGGGTTAAAGTGCTAGTTAAAAGACATTCAGAATATTTAACACAACTTTTACATTTCATTCTTCTAATACACTCCTGAAGCAAATGTTTTATATTTGAAGTAAGCAATTTAATTAAGTTATCAAATACTATTTTTTTTTTTTTTCTTATCTGAACGCAATTACATAGAATATGCCTGGATAATTTGGATAGTCTTGAAATAACTTTATATTCTAGTAAACAAATTTTAGGTGTGAAAAAAACAAACAAAAACAGGGTCATTATCCAATTTTATTATTTCTTAACAAGTTGGCATATGCCCTTCTTAATTCAAGAAACAAATTTATGCTCTAATGATTCATAAATCAGAACCCATAAATCTTATCTTAATGAAGAAGTGTTCCATATTTATTTTAGAAGATTTGTCATGATTAAGAAATTTGTATGCTTTACTTTGTTTTAGAATAATTTCCATAGGGTCACTAGCCTATGAAATTTGTCCTGCAATGTTAAATATCCATAAGATACTATGTTGTTGTTGTTGTTAATGCAGTTCATGCAATTCAGGGGAATTATGTGCCATTGAGTTGGCCCCAACTCATAGTGACCCCTCCTTGGGTTGCCGATGCAGTATCATTAAAGAAGTAGATTGCCCAACCTTCTTTCCAAGGAGTGGCTTGTGGATTTGAACCACCAGCCTTCTAGTTAGCAGTCAAGTGCCTTAGGCACTATGCTACCAGAGCTCCCCCCATACCAAATCATAAATTGTATCTTTCTTTTTATCTATCTCTATTTGATTTTATACTTTACTTCATACAACCAAAGTCTAATTATTCAGAAGCATAAATGTCATTCTCAAATAAGATATCTGAGTGATAAGTGTATGCTTATTGGGGACAGAGTGCTTAAAAATAGTTTACATATGTTAAGAGAGTGAGTTTAAAGTTTTATAAATTACTGTGTGTTTAAACTGTCATATTATGCCTTATTCCCTTGTATCTATGTTCTGCCTTTTCTAATGTAATAAAATATTTCCAGAGAAGAGTAAATCATATTTAATATAATAGTGTTTGCAATAAATATTTTTTATAAAATATAAACTGAAATGTCCTTAAGCATAAAATCTACCCATGTGTATTAAAAAGATAATTCCCAAACAAAACAATTAGAACGAGAGTAAATGGTTGACCAACTATTATAAATTTCTCCAATATATTTACGAATATATATTACTTTAAAATAGATTACATTGTCCAATTAAAATAGATATTTAAGTAAGTGAAGAACATCTTTAAAATAAAACAAAAGTGGCATTTTTTTTTTGCCACCCCAGGATCTCCTCTTTCCCACCAGAACTCAGATTTAATTCAAGTAATCTCATTATTACGGATTCCAGAGCTGATTACAAACCAATAATATAATTCCTTTTGCAAATGATTGATTCAGAATCTAGGCTTAGGCCAAGCACTATATGACAAAGTAAAAACAACAAAACGGTTGTCTTATCGCCAAGTCAATTCTGACACATAGAGACTATTTGTATCAGAGTAGAGTAGTGCTACATGAGGTTTTCAAGTGCTAGTTTTGGGAATTATGTTGCCCGGCTTTTCTTCCAAGGCACCCCTGGGTGACTTGGAGACTTCAACATTTTGGTTATTAGCAGCTGAGTGCAAAACCATTTGTACTCCAGAGATTCCAACCACCTGACATTTCCTTATTCATTATTATGGCTTTTAGGAGTGAGCATATGTATTGGGTTTGCTAAAGAGACCATGAGGAAGATATTAATATCTATAGTTGTATGAGAGGTTTTCTTTCTCTCTGTCACTGGATTCATACAATAAAGCAAGCTGCCCTAATTGCTCCTAGAGACCACATTATCATCATGAAGGTCATCATCCTGTGGATGAAAACGTTGATGGAAAAAGGAGGGTAGAGAAAAGAAAATCAAGAAAAACTAGAACTAGTAACCCAATCTGTCATTCCCAGAATTGATCTTATCTCTAGACCTCCTGTTTTGTGAGATGATGTTGTTTTTGTTGTTATTATGTGCCGTTGAGTCGGACCGGACTCATAGCAACCCTCCTTAGGTTTCCGAGGCAATATCACTACGGAAATAGATTGCCCCATCTTCCTTCCAAGATGTGAGATGATAAATGTCATAAATGACTAAGTTAGCTTGACTGGAGGTTTCTTTCTGCAGAATTAATACATTCATTCACTATAATCTTTTAAGAACATAAAATAAAAAATAAATTATCATTGATCCATAATAATCAATAACCAAAATTAGAAGCTGAAGTCATTCTTACATCTTAACTACTAACTTCACATTGGCTAAAGATTGATATCCTAAGATTTACAGGCAAAACTTACTGTGATTTTTTTCTTAACCAGGATTTCACACATGAGTTTTTACATATATCCAAATCTGGAAGGATCTAAACTTAAGCATCCAAATTTCATTCATTTTATTGTGCTCAGTGCTTAGGACAGTGGCGAATGCATGTGATCATTGAATGAATGTGGATTAAATGATGATTGCTCTGCTGAATCCAATTATACACAATATATACTAATTTTATCTGAATCATATTAACCAAAGAAGGAGTTCTGGTAGTGTAGTGGTTAAGGTAATTGGCTACTAACCAGATGGTTGACACTTTGAACCCATCAACTGCCCCATAGAAGAAAAATAAGGCAATCTGCTTCTATAAAGATTTACAGCTTTGGAAACTCAATGGGGGTCACTGAGAGTCAGAATTGACTTGATGACAGTGAGTTTTTTTGTTAATATATTAATCAAAATAGTTTATTTCAATAAAAATGTACTTAGTAAGAAATTATATTTCTACTTTTAGATAACTATTCATTCTATATTATATTTATTGAATTAATGTGATAGCTGTCCATTTTGCAATAAAAATAAAATAGAAACCATAATAGAATTCATATTCATTTAATATTTTTTTTCCTTACAATGAAAAGGATCCAGAATATAACCCAGAATCACACAGACAGACATGTGAGTTGGCCTTGTGTCTATGCAAAGTCTTTATGCAAAGCTATCAGCTTCAGGGGAATCAACAGTAGACAGACTGTTAAATTGCTACATCTGTAACTGCAAACAATTCAGCAGGAGAGTTGGCAGCAAAGAATCATGTATAACTCTCCTTTTGCTGCCATCATTGTGGAGTTTGCTTCCTGCAGCCCATTGGCTCTGTGTACTCAACTGGATGAAACAAAACCATCTCAGAGAATCCTCAACTCCTGCATTCTGATAAGTACCTCAAGAGTCCCAGCCCTTGCTCTTAGGTGCTGTGCTCCACGACAGGTGATCGAGTCTTCCTTGAGAGAATCTAACTTATGACAGGGGGAAAAAAAAAAGACAACTCAGCTCCTGAGCCATGGCAGAGTCATCAAGAGCTTCTTTTTGTAACTTTTAAATATGCATGAACCCTCAATACTTTCAGGCAGAGGGTAAATTAAGCTGGCCAGGAGAGGAATGCTGGCCCTGTGTTAATGTGATAAGAAATGCTATGAAAGACTTATGGTATTAAATATTTCAGCTGCATCATATTAGTACTGTATCATAGACCTCACTTTTCCCCAGCACAAAACAGAAATCATTATTATGTTGAGACTTTCCTCCTAGGAAATAATTGAAAAAAGAGTTAATGGGGTAGGAGATCTAAAATGCATTGTAATTCCAACTTTGTTCCTTAAAATATGTGTTTTTTAAAAAATCTTCTCCAAATCCAAATATGTCTGGAAACATTTGATTTAAAATATATTCAGATAATGTAATAAAATATTTTTTATATAAAATATATATTGCTTCTTATTTTTCCACAGATCATTGTTTTTCAGTAGAATGTGAGTGTACTGTCTATAGTTGGTTGTGTGCTGTATATGTATATGTATATGTGCATATGATGGTTGTGTTTATGTGTGAAAGTGTCTATGGGTATGTAAGTGCAGGAGAGGTTGTATTTGTGCTTATGCATAGGCATTAACCATAGAATTAGAGGTGGAGGGAGGCCTATAAAACCATCCAAGTTATCGACCTTCATATTTTCCTGATGAACTGTAATGAAGTACACGTCTATATATTTATTATAGAGTTCTGAAACTGTTCTTTAGCAATACAGCCACTTTTAAAAATAAAAATGTGCTACTAAACCAACATTAAATGGCTATATGCAAAATTGTCAGATAAGGTGGTTCAGCTACCTCAGCTGAGTGTATAACCAAAAAAAAAAAAAAAGACTCACTGCCATTGAGTCAGATTTGACTCATAACAACCCTTCCTTGGGTTTCCAGGGTGGTATCACTAGGAGCTCTGGTAGCATAGTGCAGGCACTTGACTGCTAACCAGAAGGCTGGCTGTTCAAACCCACCAGCCACTCCTCGGAAGGAAGGTTGGGCAATCCTACTTCCGTAGTGATACTGCCTCGGAAACCCAAGGAGGGGTCGCTATGAGTCGGGGCTGACTTGATGGCAAATAACAACAACAACAACAACATCACTACAGAAGTAGATTGCTCAATAAGAGAAATTTTCCTTGTCCATTTAAGAAGAAAATAAGTTATGTTTACCTAGAATTTGAAGTTGTAGGTGAACTTGTAGACATGTTTTCTGTATGAAGAAAGTAGCTGTAGTCGCTGACTACAATTAATGACTTACTGACTCCGTATTCAAGATTATAGAGGTTAGCACTTTCCATTAGGATTTGTCTACTTCCTCACTAGATTAAGGACAAATTTCTTTTCATTTTTATGCTTTTATCTTCAGTGCTAATCTCTGAATTTGCTATTAGAAGAAACAGTGAATGTTGGATGAATTAATTAATGACTGATACTTATAAATTGAACCAAATGCTATAATCTCCTAACGTTGAAACAAAATAATCATCTTTCCAGTCTAACATTTAACCAGTTTTCCTTGCTATTGTTGTGAGCATAGACTGGTAAAATGTTTAGTGGATTTTTAAAATTATATATCCAGGATGTTAAAGGTAAATTTAAAAAGTGAAATACTCAAATGATTTAGATACTTTTTCTGCTTTCTATAAGGGGAAAAAAACAAAATCTAAGGCTTGCAAATCACCAAGGCATGAAAGTAGATCATTTCTCTAGTTTTGTAAATGCTTTACATTTATTAAATATACTTAATTAACATTATTTACAGGAAATCTATGCTTATTTTCTATCTTAAAGATTTTGCTAGGTTGTTTGTTCATAGCTCAGTCAAGTCCCACTTATTCAGTGAGTGATGGAAAGAATAAGGACAGTGAAAAGAAAATAGCTTCCCTTGCTGCTTTGAAAGACAAAAAGGAGAGCGAGGGAAAGGGAGGATGGGACCAGGAAGAATTAAAATTTCCTTTCCCCAGCCCAGTCACTTTCATACACCCTTGGGCTGCCTTCTGTGATTTTTTATATTCTCAAATATTTGAGGATTAGAGCTAGGTTAAGAATAAAGAGAAAGTTGACAAGTATCACATTTAAGGAAAATTTGCTTTAGACACTGTCAAAACTAAAATTAGAACAGCAGGAAAGCAATTCAGAGATGCCGTATACCAAATGCCTCATTGTGCAAATAAATAAAGTTCTGAGGATTAAACTATCTACTCAGTCATATTGGTAGTCAATGGCAGAGGGATGGATCCTGTCTCAAATATTCTGAAAACTGATCTGATACCTCTTCCAGTGCAATATGACCCAATATTATTATTCAGGAGGATTGAAAAGAAGAGAAAGAAAGAAATTATCAAGAGAATTATTCAAATGCAAATTTTTTTCAAAGACTGTAAATTTATTATTTTCAGCCTTTTTTTTATGGCATTTCCCAATCAACGTTTTCATCTTCAGTGTATCTTTCTATGTATTTTACAAACAATTCCTTGCTTTAATCCTACCACTCAAATACATCCCTAATTCAATCTTTTTACTATAGAAACATACATTAATTACATCTACTACTGTGTTTCTAATTTATTTCAAACATATTGTAATCAGGTTTTTATATCACCCAATCTTCAAAACTTGGACTCAGTAAATCCCCCATTAGGATATAGCAAAATATTTTTTGATCTATTATACTAGCCATGTTGTTGTTGTCCAGGCTCATAGCAACCCTATCTACAACAGAGCAAAACACTGCCCGGTCCTGTTTCAGCCTCATAATCCTTGCTAGACTTAAGTCCATAATGGCAGCCACTATGTCAATCCACCTTGCTGAGGGCCTTCCCATTTTTGACTGGCCCTCAACTTTACCAAGCATGATATAATTTTCCGGGGAATGGTCTCTTCTGACAACATGACCAAAATAGGTGGGGCAAATTTTGGCTATTCTCACTTCCAGGGAACATTCTGGCTGCACTTCTTCCAGGACAGATTTGTCAGTTCTTCTGGCAGTCCATGGTACTTTCCACATTCTTAGCTAACATCACAATTCAAAAAGTGTCAACTCTTCTTTGGTCTTCCTTATCCATTGTCTAGCTTTCACAAACATATGAGGTGAATGAGAACACCATGGCTTGGTATAGGCACACCTTAGTCCTTTAAGAGACATACTTGCTCTTCAACATTTGAAAAAGGTCTTTCACAGCAAATTTGCCCAACACAGTATGTTGTCTGATTTCTTGACTTCTGCTTACACTAGTGTTGATTGTAGAACCAAGCAATGTGAAATTTTGACAACTTCAATCTTTTCTTCATTTACAGTGAGGCTTCTTATTGGTCTAGTTGTGAGGTATTTTGTTGAGGTGCAATCCATACTGCAGGCTGTGGTCTTTAATCTTCATCAGTAAATGCTTCAAGTTAGCTTCACTTTCAGAAAGCAAGGTTGTCTTGTCTGCATATTGCAGGTTGTTAATGACTTTTCCTCCAACCCTGATGACACATTCTTCATATAGTCCAATTTCACAGATGATTTGCCCTACATACAGATTGAGTAATTACGGGGAAAGGATACAACTCAGACACACTCCCTTCCTGATTTAAAACCATGCAGTGTCCCCTTGTTCTGTTAGAATGACAGCTTCCTCATCTATGTATAGCTTCCTTAGGAGCACAACTAAGTGTTCTGGAGTTCTCATTCTTCTCAGTGTTATCCATAATTTGTTATGATCCACACAATTGAATGCTTCTGCATAGTCAATAAAACAGAAGTAAACATCTTTCTGGTATTTTCTTTCATCCAATATCCATCTGACATCAGCAGTGATATCCTTTGTTCCACATCCTCTGCTGAATCTATTTTGCATTTCTGGAATTTTCTTGTCAATATGCTACTATAACCATTTTTTTAATTATCTTTAGCAAAATTTTACTTCAATTAGATATTAATCAAATTGTTCAATAATTTCCACATTCTGTTGGATCACCCTTCTTTGGAATGGGCACAAATATGAATCTCTTCCAGTCAGTTGGCCAGTTAGCTATGTGCCAAACTTCTTGGCATTGGTGAGTAAGTCCCTCCAGCACTGTGTCCATTTATTGAAACATCTCTGGGGGAATTCTGTTAATTTCTGGAGCCTTATTTTTATCCAATTCCTTCAGTGCAGCTTCAATTTCTTCCTTCAATACCATTGGTTCTTGATCATATGCCATCTACTGAAATATGTGAGCATCAACCAATTCTTTTTGGTACAGTGACTCTGTATTCCTTCAATCTTCTTTTGATGCTTCCTGCATTGTTCAATATTTTGCCAAATATTTGAATTCAATTCTTGAATGTTTTCTTCAGTTCTTTCAGCTTGAGAAATGCCAACCATGTTCTTTAGTTTTGGTTTTCTAACTCTGGGTCTTTCATATTTCACTATAATAGTTGATTTTGTCTTCTTGAGCTGCTGTTTAAAATATTCTGTTCAGCTCTTTTATCTTGTCATCTCTTTCATTTGCTTCAGCCAATCTCTGTTCAAGAGCAAGTTTCAAAGTTCCTCTTGACATCAATTTTGGTCTTTTTTTTTTCTTTCCTGTCTTTTTAATGACCTTTTCTTTCTGTATTTTTGGTCTTCTTGAAGTCATCCCACGATTCATCTGGTTTTCAGTCCTTGATGTTCAATGAGTCAAATCTGTTCTTCAGATGGTCTCTAAAGTCAGATGATATATTTTGTTTTTGTTATGTGCCATCAAGTCAACTCCAACTCATAGCAACCTCATGCACAGCAGAGTGAAACACAGCCTGGTCCTATGCCAGGCCCAAAATCCTTGCTATACCTGAGCCCATCATTGCAGTCACTGTATCAAGCTCATTGAGGGTGTTCCCTTTTTCTTTGTCCTTCTACTTTGCCAAGCCTGATATCCTTCTCCAGGGAATGGTCCCTTCTGACAACACGACCAAGGTAGGTGAGATGAAGTCTGGCCATTCTCGCTTCCAAGGAGCATTCTGGCTGCACTTCCTCCAGGACAGATTTGTTAGTTCTTTTACCATGGTACTTTCAGTGTTCTTTGTCAACACCACAACTCAAAAGCATCGACTCTTCTTCCGTTTTCTTTTTTCAATGTCCAGGTCTCATGTGAATATGAAGTGACTGAAAATACCATGGTTTATGTCAAGTGCACCTTAGTCTTCAAGGAAACATCTTTACTCTTCAGCACTTGAAAGAGTTCATTTGTAGCTGATTTGCTCAATAATATATGACATCTGATATCTTGACTGCTGCTTCGGTTAGTGTTGATTGTAGAACTAAGTAATATGAAGTCTTTAACAACTTCAATTTTTCTCCATTTATCATGATGGTGCTTATTGATCCCATTGTGAAGATTTTTGTTTTCTTTATATTAAGGTGTAATCCATACTGCAGACTGTAGTTTTCAATCTTCATTAGTTAGTGTTTTAAATCATCCTCAATTTTAGCGAGCAAAGTAGTGTTATCTGCATAATATAGGTTGCTAATGAGCCTTCTTCCAAACCTGATACCATGTTTTTCTTCATATAGTCCAGCTTCTCAGATTATTTTTTTCAGCACACAGAGTGAAAAACTATGGTGAAAGGATACAACCCTTCGTGATTTTAAACCCTGCAGTGTCTCCTTGTTCTATATGAATGACAATCTCCTGGTCTATGTACAAATTCTTCATGAGCACAATTAATTGTTCTGGAATTTCCATTCTTCTCAATGCTATCCATAATCCACTATAACCCACACAATCCAATGCCTTGGCATAGTCAATAAAACACAAGTACACATTGTTCTGATATTCTTTGCTTTCAGCTAAGATCCATCTTACATCAGCAATGATATCCTTCATTCCACAAGAGATAGCTTCTGAATCCAGCTTTCATTTCTGGAATTTCTCTGTCAATATACTGCTGTAATCATGTTTGAATTATCTTCAGTAAGATTTTGCTTGTGTGCAATATTAATGATATTGTTCAATAATTTCCTCATTCTGTGGGATCACCTTTCTTTGGAATAAATACAATTTGAATTTTTCTGGTCAGTTGGCCAGGGAGTTGTCTTCTAAATCTCCTGGCACAGCCAACTAAGTGAGTGCCTCTCATGCGGCATCCATTTGTTGAAACATCTCAATGGGTATCTCGTAAATTCCTGGGTCCTTGGTTTTAGCCCCTCCCCTCAGTGCAGGTTTGACTTCTTCTTTCAGTACCATTGGTTCTTGATCATATGCCTCTTGAAATGGATGAACATCAAAAAAAATCTTTTTGGTACAGTGACTTTGTGTATTCCTTCCATCTTCTTTACAAGTGTTTTGGATACCTCTTTGCTGCTCTAACAGAAAATACCACAAATGGGATGGCTTTAACAAACAGGAGTTTATTCTCTTATGGTTTGGAGACTTTAACTCTGAGTTCAAAGTGCCAGGCTCTAGCGCTGCATGAAATCCCGTCAACTTGGGCTTCAGCTCTGCCTCCTGCTCCTGGCCCACTGAAGCTAGAGGCTTTTTTTCACTCAGACAGCTACTTTCTGCTGAGACTGAGAAGCCCAAGGTTGATAAGTAAAAAGACACTGTCCTGATGTTACCAAACCACATGGCAGGCCATTCATTGGAGTCCATTAAAAGTTCCAAGGTTGGTAGGGCATGGCAAGCTGCTGAATAATGACATGGCTACATACAGGGTTCAAGCATGTCATAAGCTAGAGACCATCCCCAAAGCTGTTTCTTACATATGGGAAGCAGAATACATAACCAAAGCATCTACTCAGTGGCTCCAATAGATCCCAGCATGGAATTAATTACCAATCTCACCATGGGTAAAAACTACATCCAGCTGTCCAACCATTCAACCAAGCTCAGCCAAGTTGACAAACAAATCTTAACAACCACATGATGTTTCCTGCATCATTCAATATAATCATGAAATCTTTCAATATTGCAACTTGAGTTTTAAATTTCCTGTTCAATTCTTTCATCTTGAGAAATGTCAAGTGTGTCCTTGATTAGATTAAACACCAAGCAGAAAAAGAAACAGAACTAAAACAATTGAGGAGAGTGACAGAGGAGAGGCTTGACACAAGGTGACCATTTTTAGATGTAGAAGGCAACAATATGTGGATGAGAAGCCAAGTTCAGATAATCCCAATAAGACAGAGACAAGTGTAAACAAATTCAGGGTGAAGCATGGTGAGTAGAATACAAGTTAGATTTAAAAATAGATAGTGCATGGAAGCACGTGAGAACTCTAGTAAGAGACATCCACAGAGCGGGGAGGGAGGCAGAAAATGGGGATAAAACTATTCATCATTTGCGGTCCTTAGTTTTTTGGGTTGAAGATCATGTGAAGGGGAAAGCATGTTAGGCAGTGGCTGGAGATGCTTGACTCTGAGCACCATACCAGATTGCTTTAATTGAAACAGGAACTGGATAACCAGCTGGACTTACCAAGGAGTGAACTGAGCCTATACCAGTGAACATTGATCTTAGAAGTGTGTTCCTCTGCCTTTCTTCCTACATTTTCCTTGTGACTAGAATTGAAGTCTACCCCTCCCCTACCAACACTGTGAATAGTGACAATTCTCCCTGATGTCCCTCCTCAAACTGGTTCCCTTGAACTGCTTCTCTCCTATCCACCTCATGGCCTCTTGCCACATGGTGACCCCAGTGGACCATGCTGCACACCTATGGAATGCATTTCCAGCACCTACATGAATAGCATGGTATGCTTTCATGGACTGCATATTGCATACCTGGAGCCTTTAAAATTGGGGATGTAGACTCACATGGACTGGACAAAGTGGTCACCCTCAGCAGTTAGGGGGTGCATGCATCCATGGACTGCATGCAAGTTGTCACCATCTCTGTCAGGGGTGCACAGTCTCACAGGTCACACAATGGGTACCTGTCACCGCTGCAGCCAGTGTTGCATGTCCCTGTAGATAGGTCACCATGAGTCTGCCACCTTTTATTTTTTTTTTCCTTGTTTCTACTTCTTCCTTTTTTATTGATTTTTTTTTTCCTTCCTCTTCTTCTTCACTTATATTTTCCTATTTTTTTTCCTCACCCCCATTTCCTTTCTCCCATCTGGTGGGAGGTGGACAGGGGATCCCTACTAGTCAGCAACACCAACCACACCTGCCAACTTTGGCCCCTCTCAACATGTGAGTGCCACTACCCACTCCTGCGCCACTGAATCAATGACAGATAGTGAACAACACCTGCTCAACCATAATACTGCTGCTGTATACAACCACCAAACAGACAACTGAGCCCCACTCTAACCTGTTACTCCATGCACCCAAAGACAAATGTCAAATGCCCCAGTGATCAAAACAAAGCAAAATAAAAATATCAGGGTGAATCAATCCAACCTATAATAAACAAATAAATACAATAACACCAAAATGTCTCAGAAACAAGAATTTCAAACAAAGAAAGAAAAAGGATAGGATGGCTTAGTCAAGTGATGAAAATAATCAGGAAACTTCCCTGAGGAAGAAATAGTAATGGAATTACCACAGAAGGAATTCAAAAGGCTTGTATCATCTAGGGCCATCCAAAAACCAAAAAAAAAAAAAAAAAAAAAAGTCACTGCAGTCAAGTCAATTTGACTTATAGCAACGAAAGGCCAAATCTCCAAAAGATCAAGGAAATCACCAATAAATAAATAAATAAACAAAGCAAAAAAATAAAATAAAATCAAGTAAAACACAGAAATATGCTAGAAGAATTAAAGAAAATAATACAAGAACAAAATTAATAGGCATTTAGGAAACTTACAAAAACAATAATTAGAAATCTGGAATATTAATATTAACATTTTGGAAATAGTACAATTAAAAGACAGAGTAGACTTGAATCAACAGAAGATGAGATAAGTGAATTAGAAGACACATCCTTTGACATTAAATTTTATGAGGATAAATGAGACAATAAATGAAGGAAAATGAAGAAATCCTATGAATTATTTAGAACACTATAAAGAGGAAAACTTTACCATGACTAAAGTCCAGTACAAGACAAGGAAAAAAAGAAAACAGAATCCTCAAAGATTTGTCAGCAGAAAACATCCTTGTCATTAATATCACAAATTACCAAAATCTATCCGTTCAAGAAGCTCAACAAACCCCATATAGGATAAAATTCAAAAGAAATTCACCAAAACATAATTATCAAACTTTCCAAAACCTGAAACAAAGAATAAATCCTGAAAGGAGCTTAGGAAAAAAATAAATATTACCTAGAAAGTGAAACTAATAAGACTAAGCTCTGATTTTTCAGCAGAAACCATGCAAGAAAGAAGGCAATGGAATAATATATATGAAAACCTGAAAGAAAGAAAGAAAGAAAGAAAAAAATGCAAACCAGGAATCATATATCCACCAAAACTGTCTCTGAAATATAATAGTTAAACCAGGATATTTCAATGTAAAAATAAATTTATGGAATTTGTGAAAAACCAGAACAACCTTAAAAAAAATTCTAAAAGGAGTCCTTTGAACAGAAATGGAAAATGTCAGACAACAATTTCAGATTCAGACACATGGCAACATCATGTAGTAATCAACCCAGATATGGAATTTTCAAAAATAAAATATAGTTACAAGACTGAATATAGGGTATCAGAGACATCAAACTATAAATAACAACCACACAAAAAAAGAAAGAAGAGCTTGTATAACCTCAGAATTTTCAAATAAAGAAAAA
>NW_006922420.1:356481-367403 GCF_000298275.1 Orycteropus afer afer
GTGCAGATCAGTGAGTAAGCACAAGCCCGCCTTGTTTCAGTACCTATGCTTAAACTGCCCCCTGGCTGATCACTGTTCTCTTTGGCTTTCTGGGTTCCACCCCTTCCTCCTGCTCTTCCAGCCTGCTACTCTGTGCTACGCCCGTGCTTACCTTGCTCCCGAAGACCCGGTCCCTCTCGGGAGGGTAACAAGGGAAAGTGCTCAGTGCAGATCAGTGAGTAAGCACATGCCCGCCTTGTTTCAGTACCTATCCTTAAACTTAAAATTATTAATACCACAATAAAAAGACAAGAGAATGACATCAACAAATTCACATGTACTGTTAATTACACTGACTGTAAATGGATAAATGCATCAGTCTCTAAACAGAGAGTGACAGAATGGATAAGAAAGCAGGATCCATCAATATACCGCTTACAAGAATCTCACTTTAGACACACAAATAAAAATAAATTAAAAATCTAAGTATAGAAAAACAAACAAAAAACCATATCAAGTAAATAGCAACCAAAAACTTACTAGGAATAGCTATATTAATTTCCTATAAAATAGATAGCAAGATAAAAACCAGTATATACAAGGACAATGAAGGGCATTATATAATGATTAAAGAGTCAGTCCAGAACTTCTGGTAAGATGGTGGACTAGGCAGACAAGCTGCACAGGACCTCTTCAACAAAGAAAAGAGAAACTGATTGACACAGATATAGAAGATAATTCTGGAGCCTTGAGCTTTGAAAGGAAGGATACAGAAGTGGATTCAACATCAACTAGTAGAAGAACTTGAATGAAAACAGTGAGTAAGGAGACAAACAGAGCTGCACACTGTCAGCTGTTCTGACAGTGCAGACAGCCTAAACATTTCCAAGTCGTGTTAAGACCTGAGAATTAACCTAAAATTCAGTCCTGCTCACTAAGGGCTGCATGGACTACTGCATGGGTAGCTGACAACTGAAAAGGGAAACAGCAAAGAAGGAAACAAACTGAGCTGTAGACTTTTGGATGTTCAGAGGGTGCAGCCATTTTGCATGTTTACAAGTGGAGACCATTTTAGATATTTAAAGTGACAGCATCCTCATTCAGATTTCAGGGACCTAAGAATAGGCTTCTCTTGCCAAAGGCAGCATGGACATACGGGAGGCTGATGATTGGAGAGGAGACAGTTCATGGTTCATGAGTGCATAAGTACTAGCAACTAATGAATACAGGAGCAAAGTACCCAGTTTACTCAGACATATCAAAAACAAAAAAAAAGAAAAAAGAAAAAAAGAAAAGAAAAGAAAAATCTGGGTGAATCACTCCAACATACAATCACTGATTAAATATACACACAAAAATGTCAAAATGTCTGAGACCAAAAAAAAAAAAAAAAAAAAAATCACAGTCCACACAAAGATGCAAAATGAAGCTGTAGAAACAAAGATACAGACTTAGAACATATCCCTGAGAAAGAAGCAGCATTGGAACTCCCTGATAAGGAATTCAAAAGAATTATATTTAGGTACCTTCAACAGATTGAGAGACAGATCAGGGAAAACACTGTAATAAATGAAGAAAGCACATACAAAACCCTAGAAAAATTTCAGAAGTAAATCCAAGAACAAAATTACAAAATAAGTGAAAAATTAGAAATGATAGAAAATCTACAGATAGAAATTCAGAAGATTAACACTAAATTCTCAGAAAAAGATAACATATTGAGCAGGCAAAAGAGTAGAAGTGAATCAATGGAAGACAGAATTAGTGAGATTGAAGAAAAATACTTCAATACTTGCTTGAAAAAGGGTCAGTCAGAAAAAAAGATTAAAAAAAAAAAAATGAAGAAAGCCCAAGTTTCAAGTAGGAAACAATTAGAAGGAATAACTTACATGGAATTGGAATTCCAGAACAAGAAGAGACAAATAAAACCAAAGAGAAAATTGTTGAAAATTTGTTAGAAGAAAACTTCCCTGATATGATGAAAGTTGAGAATATATCCGTTCAAGAAATCCAAAGAACCCCAAACAGAATAGACCCCCAAAATAAAATCATCAAGATATGTCATTATCAAACTCACTGATACCATAGACAAAGAAAGAATCCTGAAAGCATCACAGGAAAAAAGAAACCTTACCTACAAGGGCAACCAATAAGACTAACCTCAGATTTCTCAGCAGAAACTATGTATGTGAGAAGGCAATGGGGTGGTTTATATAAAAGTCTGAAAGAGAAAAAACTTCCAACAAGAATTATATACTAGGTAACATTTTCCTTCAAATATGATGATGAAATTAAGAGATTTCCTGATAAACAGAAATTAAAGAAATTTGTTAAAACCACACCAACTTTACAAGAGATGCTAAAGGGAGTCCTTTGGACAGAGAACCATCAACATATAACTGACCATTAAGACACATGATGGCATAACCCAGAAACCAATGTAATTATGGAAGTTCCAAAGTAAATAAACCTACAAGATTGTAAACAGGGAACCAGAGATACCAATTGATAAATGAGGACAACTACAAAACAAAAAGAAGGAATAGAATGTAGTTACAGAACTTCTAAATAGTGAGGAAGTGAAGAAAATTTCAAGATAGAACATTCTTCTAAACTCAGGGAGAAAATTATAAACCACAGGGTAACCGTAAAGAAAAATGATAAACCTTCACATCAAAAAAAAAAAAAAAAGAGGACAAGCACAAGTATATAGAAAATACTAAAACATCAGCAATGAATGAAGCAATAACATGATTCAGAAACAAAATGAGCTCAACACAGAAAAGTATATGGAACAAATAAATCAGTTAACACCACATAGAAACACATAACAAAATGACAGCAATCAATTCATACTTGTCAATAACTACACTGAATGCCAAAGGATTAGATGCACCACCCAAGAGATGGAGAGTTGCAGACTGGATAAGAAAACATAACCCATCACTATACTGTCTAAAAGAAAGACCATTTAGAGAGAAAGATGAAAATAGACTAAATATCAAAGGTTAGAAAAAGATGTATCAAGCAAATGGCAACCATAAATGTGGAGGAATGGCAATATTAATTTCTGATAAAATTGACTTTAAGACAAAAACCACCATAAGAGAAAAGGAAGGGCATTATATAATGATTAAGGATTGACTGAACAAGAGGACATAACCATAATAAATACCTATGCACCCAATGAAAGAGCCCCAAAATACAGAAATCAGACTAACAGAATTGAAAAGACAAATAGATGAATCCACAGTCATGGTAGGATACTTTAACACACCACTTTCAATGAAAGATAGAACAACTGGAAAAAACCTCAACAAAGACATAGAAGAGCTAAACAATACAATCCACTGACTGGACCTCATAGACATCTACAGAACACTTTACCTCACAACATACATTCTTTTCCAATTCACATGGAGCATTCCACAAGCTAGATCATATGTTAGGCCACAAAACAACCTTAATACATTTAAAAACATTGAAATACTGCAAAGCATCTTCCCAGATAACAATGCTATCAAATTAGAAACAATAAAGAAAACAAAGTACGAAGAACAAAGCAAACCATAAAACAATGGAAAAAGAGCAAACACATGAAAACTAAACAACACCCTCCTTAAGAAAGACTGGGTAATAGAAGAAATTAAAAAAAAATGAAATTAAAAAATTCCTTGAATCAAATGAGAATGAAAACACAGCTTTCAAAAATCTGCAAAAGCAGTGATAAGCAACCATTTTTTAGCCATAAATGCACACATCAAAAAAATTAAAGAACCAAAATCAACACCTTAACCCAACATCTCCAAAAATTAGAAAATAGCAGCAAAAAGCCTATAGACACCAGAAGAAAATAAATAATAAATATTTGAGCAGAAGGAAATTAAACAGAAAATAAAAAGACAATAGGAAACATCAACAAGACTAGAGCTGTTTTATTTTTAAAAGATTAATAAAATTGACAAATCACTGGCAAATTTAACAAAGGAAAAGAGGGAGAGAATGCCAACAATATGAATAAGAAACAAATCAGGTGATGTCACAACAGAACTAACAGAAATTAGAAGGATGATATCTGGATACTGTGAAAAACTATACTCAAACAAATTTGAAAATCTAGGAGAAATGAACAGATTTATAGAAACATACAACACACCTAAACTAACACAGACTGAGGTGGAATATTTGAACAGACCCATAACAAAAGAAGAAATAGAACAGGTCATCAAAAATTACCAACAAAATAAAGCCCTGGTCCAGATAGTTTCACTGTTGGATTCTACCGAACATTCAGAGAACTGACACCAGTCCTACTGAAACTATTCCAAAACATAGAAAAGGATGGAATCCTCCCAAATACATTTTATGAAGCAAGCATAGCCTTGATACCAAAACCAGGAAAAGACACTACTGACAAGGAAAACTACAGACTAATATTCCTCATGAATATGGATGCAAAAATGTTCAACAAAATTCTAGCCAATAGACTGCAACAACATTAAAAAAAAATAATAATGTATTATGACCAAGTGGGGTTCATACCAGGTATGCAAAAATGGTTTTTCAACATTAGAAAAGCAATCAATGTTATCCATCACATAAATAAAACAAAGGAAAAGAATCATATGATCATATCAATTGCTGCATAAAAAGCATTTGATAAAATCCAACAACATCAGTGATAAAAATTCTCAGCAAAATAGGAATAGAAGGAACATTCCTCAACAAAATAAAGGGCATATATGCAAAGCCAAAAGCAAACATTGTTTTCACTGGAGAGAGACTGAAAACATTCCCCTCATGAACAGGAAGAAGAAAAGGATGCCCTCTATCACTGCTTCTATTCAACATTGTATTGAAAGTCCTAGCCAGGGCAATAAGGCAAGAAAAGGAAATCAAAAACATCCAAATTGGTAATGAAGAACTCAAAATATCCTTATTTGCTGATGATATGATGTTATACCTAGAAAACCCAAGAGACTCATTAAAAAAAAAAAAAAAAAAAACTACTGGAACTAATTGAAAGATTTATCACAGTATCAACATACAAATATCAATTGGATTCCTCTACATCAGCAAATAGATTGCCGAAAAGGAAATAAGGAAATCAATACCATTTACAATAGCTACTCTAAAACCAAAATACTTGTGAATATACCTCACTAGGGAGCTCTGGTAGCATACTGCCTGAGGCACTTGACTGCTAACCAGAAGGCTGGCAGTTCAAACGCACCAGCCACTCCTCGGAAGGAAGATAGGCAATCTACTTCCATAGTGATACTGCCTTGGAAACCCAAGGAGGGGACACTATGAGTCGGGGCAGATTCAATGACACATAACAACAACAGCAGGGACACAGAAGACCTGTACAAAGAAAACTACAAAACACTACTTCAAGAAACCATAAGAGATCTACATGAATGCATAGAACATACCATGCTCATGGATAGGAAGATTGAACATTGTGAAAATGTCAATACTACCCAAAGCACTCTATGCATTCAATGCTATTCTAGTCCAGATCTCATCAACATTCTTTATGAATATGGGAAAAACAATCACTAATTTTATATGGAAGGAAAAAAACCTCGGATAAGCAAAGCTCTATCAAAGAAGAAGAACAAAGTAGGAAGTCTCACACTCCCAGATCTCAAAACCTGCTATACAGCCACAAAAGTCCAAACAGCTTGGAATTTGTATAACGACAGACACATAGACCAATGGAACAGAATTGAGAATGCAGCAATAGATCCATTAATCTATGGTCAGCTGATTTTTGACAAAGTGCAGAGATCCATTTACTGAGGAAGAGATGGTCTCTTTAACAAATGGTGCTGGGAAAACTGGATATCCACTTGCAGAAAAATGAAGCAAGATCTGTACCTCTTTCCATACACAAAAACTAATTCCAGATGGATGAAAGACTTAAATGTGAAACCTAAAATTATAATGTTCCTCAAGAAAAAAATAGGGAGAAATTAATGAGCCCTAATTTATGGCATAATTATACTGTCAAACATATCCCAAAATACAAAAACAGCAGAAGATAACCTAGATGAATGGGACCTTCTGAAAATTAAATTTTCATATGCTTCAAAAGACTACTCCAGAAGAGTAAAAAGAGAACCTACAGATTAGGAAAAAATAGTTGGCAACAACATAGCTGACAAAGAATTATCTCTAAAATTTATAGAAAACTCTAACACCTCAACAACAAAAAGACAAACTATCCAATTAAAAAGTGGGCAGAAGACATGAATAGACACTTCATCAAAGAGGATATTCAGGTGGCCAACAAACACATGAAGGAATGTTCATGATCATTAGTCATTAGAGAGATTCAAATCAAAACATCATTGCCCCAGCCCTAATGGTAAAGTTCAGCAAGACAGAAAATAACAAATGCTGGCTAGGATATGGAGAGATTGGGAATCTCTGGTGGGATTGTAAAATGAAAAAGCACTGTGGAAAGCAGTGTGGCGATTCCTTAAACAGTTGGAATTAGAAATACCATTTGACTCAGCAATTCTATTACTAGGTATATACCCTAAAATAGTAAGAGCCATGACAAGAACAGATATATGCACATCCATGATCATTGTAGCATTATTTACAATAGTCAAAAGATGAAAACAACCTAGGTGTCCATCAACAGAAGAATGGATAACCAAACTGTGGTCTATACACACAATGGAGTACTATCCAACACTAAAGAATGATGTAGAATCTACAAAACACCACATAACATGGATGAACTTGCAGGATATTATACTGAGTGAAATAAGTCAATCACGAAAGGAAAAATATTGTATTACTTCGTTATTGTAAAAAGTTAAGGAAAGGTTTTTATATGGAAAAAAACTTTCTTTGTTTGTTATCAGCAGTGGGAGGGGAGGGGATGAAACACTGAAAAAATAAAATTAAACTTTTCACATCCTGCAAGTATATATGAGCATAATAAATATCCACCCAATGAAAGAACTCCAAAATAAATAAAGCAAACATTAATAGAGTTTTAAAGAGAAATAGACTACTTCAAAATAATAGAAGGAAACTTTTACAGACAACATTCAATGAAGGACAGAACTAGAAAGAAACTCAACAAAATCAGAAAATCTAAACAACAAAATTAACCAAGTTGACCTCTTAGACATATATTGTACATTCCACTCAGCAAAAACAAAATACACATTCTTTCCACTGCACACGGATCATTTTCCAGAATAGACAAAATGTTTGGTGAAAATGTGAGCCTCAATAAATTTAAAAAATTAAAATTATATCACACATCTTCTCAGATCATAACAATTTATAAAGAGAAATCAATGAAAGAAAGATTAGAGGGGGAAAAAAATCAAATACATGGATACTAAATAAAACCCTGCTTGAAAGCTACTGTGTAACAGAAGAAAGAAAAATTGAAATAAAAAAAAAAAAACTACTAGACTCAAATGAGAATGAAAACACAATACACCAAAACCTTTGGGACAGAGCAAAAGCAGAGCTCAGTGGTCAAATTACAGCAATAAAAGGATGCATCAAAACAGAAATAAGAACCAAATGAACACCATAACTTAACAAGTGAAAAAAGGGCAGTAAAATAGCCCACTGTTTCCAGAAGAAAGCAAAAAACAAAGATTAAAGCAAAAATAAATGAAATAAGATAACATTAGAAAGAATAAACAAACTAGGAATTAATTCTTCAAAAAGAGTAATGAAATTGACAACCATTGGTGAATATAACAAAGGAAAAGAAACAGAAGATGCAAATAACATCAATAAAAGATGAAACAAGCAATTATCAACCTGAAATAAAAAAAGATAATAACAAATAATAATTTTGAGGAACTGTACTCAACAAATTTGAAAACCCAGAAGAAACAGAAAAAAAAAAAATGCTAAAAACATATGACCTACCTACCTAACACAGACTGAGGTAGAACATTTTAACAACAACAAAAAGAAAACCTCCCAACAACACAAAAAAACCTGGCTTAGATGGCTTCACTGGAGAATTGCACCACACACATGAAGAAGAATAAATACCAGTTTTACTCTATTCCAGAAGATTGAAAATGATGAAATACTCCCAAATTCATTTTATCAAGCAAGCTTAACCCTGATAGCAAAGCCAGGGAAAGATACCCCTAAAAAAAATCATAAAAAAAATATTGACCAATGTCCCTCATGAGCATAGATGCAAAATATTCAACACAATGCTAGGCAATAGAATCCAACACCACATAGTAGTAGTAGTAGTAGTAGTAGTAGTAGTGTTGTTGTTGTTGTTGTTATGTGCCGTCGAGTCGGCCCCGACTCATAGCGACCCCTCCTTGGGTTTCCAAGGCAGTATCACTACGGAAGTAGGATGGCCCATCTTCCTTCCGAGGAGTGGCTGGTGGGTTTGAACCACCAGCCGTCTGGTTAGCAGGCAAGTGTCTTAGCCACTATGCTACCAGAGCTCCCAGTAGTAGTAGTAGTAGTAGTAGTAGTAGTAATAGTAATAATAATAATAATAACATATCTTGACTAAGTGGGATCCATACCAAGTATTCAAGGATGATTCAACATTAGAAACACAGGCAATGTAACTTACCGCATAAATAAAACAAAGAAAAAGAAACACATGATCATATCAATCAGTGCAGAAAAAGCATTTACTAAAATCCAACACTAATTCTTGACAAAAACTCTCCACAAAATAGGAATAAAGGGAAATTCCTCAGAATTAAGGGTATATACAAAAAAAAAAAAAAAAAAACAAACAAAGAGTGTTATTCTCAATGGAGATAGACCGAAAGCATTCAGCTTGTGAACAGGAACCATACAAGGATGCCCTCTGTCACCACTCCTGTTCACTATTGTATTGGAAGAGGTAGCCAGAGAAACAAGGTAAGAAAGGAAAATAAACAGACATCTGAATTTGTAAAGAAGTACAACTATCCCTATTTGCAAATTATATGATCCTATACATAGAAAATACCAGAGATTTGGCAGAAAAGCTACTGGAATTAATTGAAAGATTCAGCAAATTGGCAGAGTACACGTTTAGCCTGCAAACATCAGTTGAATTCCTCTACATTAACAAAGAGAACTCTGAAACAGGAAAACAGTAGCTTCTAATAAGTATTTTAACAATAAAATATTGACAATCATCAAACTTAACCAGAGATACAAAAGTCTTATACAAAGAAAATTATGAAAGAGTACTGCAAGAAACCAAAAGATAACTTCAGAAATGGAAGAATATACCAAATTCAGGGATAAGAAGTCTTAAAATTGTGAAAATGCCACTGCTTCCAAAGAAATCTATAGATATAATGCAAACCTGATTCAGATTCCATCAATATTCTTTAAAGAGATGGAAAACCTAACCAACACCTAAATGCCTTACCCACTATGTCATCATAGAAAGGAAAGAGTACTCCAAATATGCACAGGAGGCCTTGCATGCCCCAATCTCAAAACCTACTATAAAGCCACAGTAATAAAAATAGCCTGGTACTGGAACAACAACAGACACATAGACTAATTGTACAGAATTAAAGAACCAGAAGTAATCCAGCCGTGGACAACTGATATTTGAGAAAGGGCCAGAACCCATTAAATTAAACTAATAATTCTGGCAAAACTGCATATCCTCTTACAGAGAAAATGAAATATGATTCATACCTAACACCATGTGCAAAAACTAATTCAGGATGGACCAAAGATATAAATGAAAGCCTAAAACTCTAAAGATCATCAAAGAAAAGATAGGGAAAAACTTAGTGTCATTAATTTATGTCATAAATACCCTATCAATCATAACCAAAATGCACAAACAGCAGAAGATAAACTAGACAACTGAGACCTCCTAAAATTCAAGCACTTACGCATCTCCAAAAGATTACCTAATGATTGGAAAGAAAAATATTTGACAATAATTTATCTGACAAGGGGCCAATCTCTAAAATGTGTAGAAAACTTCAACATCTCACCCACAAAAAAACAAATAATCCAATTACAAAAATGGGCAGAAGACATGAAAAGATACTGCACCAAAGAAGACATTCAGATTGTCAACAAATAATGAAGAAATGCTCACATTAATCATTAGAGAAATGCAAATCAAAACAATGAGCTATCATATCACCCCAGCAATAATCAGCAAACAACAAATGCTGGCAAAGGTGTGTAGGGATTGAAACTAAAATAGCACAATCATGATGGAAAACAGTATGCCACCTCCTCAAAAATAGGAAATAGAAATACTATGTAATCCAACGATCCCACTATTAGGTATATATTCTAGAGAAACAAGAACCAGGACACGAGTAGATACATGCACACCCATGTTCATTGCAGCATTATTCACAATGGAAAAGACATGGGAACAACTTAACAATGGATCATTGGGTAAATAAACCATGGTACACACACTCAAGGAAATATCATGCAATATTAATTAATGATGAAGAATCCATGAACCTGGAGGACATTCTACTGAAATAATAAGTCAATCACAAAGGGACACATTGTATAAGATCATTATTATAAAACAAAATCAATGAAAGTTTACATACAGAAATAAATATTTTTTGATAGTTATAAGGGCATGAAAAGGAAGGGAATATCACTAACTAGATAATGTTGTTGTTGTTATGTGCCATCAAGTCAGCCCTGACTCATAGCAACCCCTCCTTGGGTTTCCGAGGAGTGGCTGATGGGTTTGAACCGCCAGCCATCTGGTGAGCAGTCAAGTGCCTTAGCCACTACGCTACCAGAGCTCCCAACTAGATAATAGAGATGTATTTATTAAGGTGAAGGGAAAGGCAATATACAATAAGGAGGTTATCAGGACAGTATCACTAAGCCAAAGAAAGGACCTGAGAGAGCCACAAGAGTTACAGACAACAAAGAAAATACAATTACTCATACACTCCTGCAATATCAGTAATAAT
>NW_006922420.1:367779-373657 GCF_000298275.1 Orycteropus afer afer
GGCAATCTACTCCGTAGTGATACTGACTTAGAAACCCAAGGAGGGGTCGTTATGAGTCGAGTCCGACTCGAAGGCACTTAACAACAACAACAACATGGTGAATGGTGACTAGTGTCTTAAAAGCTAGTGAGCAGCCATATAATATGCAACTGTGTTCTCTTCCCATCCAGAGGATAAAGAGTGAAGACAGTCAAAGACTAGAAGACACAATTAGTCCAAAGGACGAATGGACCAGAAGAACTAGATGGTGCCTGGCTACCACTATTTACTGCTGTATTTAGGAGTTCTGCTGGTGCAGTGAATAAGGCATTTGGCTGCTTACCAGAAGGCTAGTGTTCAGAAGCAATAGCTGTCCCCTCTCCCCCAGAGAGGATGCTGACGCAATCTACCTCTGTAAAGATTTACAGCCTTGGAAACCCAGTGTGAATCATTTCAAGTCAGAATAGACTCAGTGGCAGTGGGTTTGGTTTGGTTTATATGAGACCAAAGAAGATCCTGGACAGTGGAAGAAATATGTAGAACAAAATTCTAAATTATAAAAAGATCACACTTACGGATCTGATCGAAACTGGTGAGTATTAGACACCCTTCAAACATGGGACTGAACCCACCCCCAGGGATCATTTTGTAGCCAAACAACAAACAGGCTGTAGAGTGAACAGTAACACTTGTGAGAAAGGTACTTCTCAGAACAATCAATCAATCGTATGCAACCAAAAGGTCAGTATTTGTCCATAAAACAAAGGTCAGAAGCCAGAAAGGGGAAGGAAAGAATGGTAAATGGAACTGGAGAACCTAGAGAAGGAGGAGTAAGAGTGCTTTTCATTGATGAAATTGCAACTAATGTTATGAAACAAAATGTATGTTAGTTGTTGAATGGAAACCTAATTTGCTCTGTAAGCTTTCACCCAAACTATCATAAAAGACAATGATAATGTAGGTATTATTTTTAATTCCATGAAAGAAGAAATTAATGTTGAAATATTAAGTAACTTATCCATTACTATTCCGTAAGTTCCCAAGGACTTAATGGATCCCTCTTTCTAACACATAAAACTCCCTCTCACTAAACAATGCTGCCTCCTAACTGCTGAATCTAATGACCTCCTCTTCAATCTTTATTCCTACTCAATTTCCAATTTATTGTTCATTGGCTTTGGATATTATCAACTCTTCTATTTCACTAGAGAAGAGTATTTAAGAGTGTTGGTTAATCATTCTGAAAAGTAAATTTCTCATGAGTATTATTATTCAGGTAGACCTGAATTTGAACTTTTATCTCTCACAGTTACTAGATATGTGTGATATTAAACAAATGTAAGTATTCTTTGCTTACTTCACCTCCTTTGCAAAATTATGAACATAAGATATTACTTCATAGGCCTGCTGTGAGGACTACATAAGCTTAGAATAATTTCATGTTAATGGTGTCTACTCCATTAATGATCCATTAAGAGCATCTCTTATTTCTTATTGAAATACTTTGTTGTTCTAACTCTCTCTTGACTTTAAAACGTTTCCTCTCTGATTAATCTTTATTAACATCTTACAACTCTCTCGCTCTATCTTTTTTTAAAAATAATTTTAATGTTGGTTTGTGTCTTTGACTCTTTTTCTCACCCTTCTAGCCACTGTGCCTAGATAATCTTACTTACTCTGTGGTTTCACCTGCCACATTTTAGCTGATTTCTTATATATCACATCTCTCTTTTGTCACCTATCTGCAGAGATTAGCCCATATTTCTAAATACTCTCTCAGGTCCTCCTCAAAAAACAATCTTTACCTCTATATGCCTAACAAATTACTTACTACTTTATCCTCATATAAATATATGCTCACAGCATCCAAGACAGAAATAATAGAATTATTCAGACCCTATTTTCCCCACCAATTACCATCCAAGTATATTAATATGGTTAGCACACTCCTCACAACCCATCTCCACTGCTCTGCTTTATGGCCTGAAAAATTTCACCCTCATTTTTTTTATTATTCTCCCCCAAAGTACTTTGCTTTTTCATCCTTGTTGACTTGTTTTATGGAGTTCTTACTACCCCTTTGGAATCTTTTCAACCTTAAGTGCCCTTTTTGTATTCCTCCATAAATTTCCCAGAACTTATTAGATCTTTTTGTCTCCCATTAATCCTTTATGATTGTTTCTCATATGACATGATATTATAATTACCTACATATCCTTCTGTTTTCAGAAAAGAAGTCTGAATATTATTTATTTTTAAATACAATCACATCTCTGATTTCCTTGATGCCAAATCATTTTAAAGTCAAATGTATTACCCAGTTATAATATTTTTCCTTCTAAAAAAAAAAAAACTCTTACATAGGATTTCTTAAAATATGACTTCCAGGAATATGTTTTATAGCAGTTGTGATAAAGTCTACAAAAATATATATGTACAGTAATTGATAAAGTAATGCCTACATTGTGTAATATTTTATACAAAGACAAAATATGTAGTATATAAATAAATTCTGAATAAAAGTGATCATTAAGCCACTATTCAATTTAAAAAATAGACAAATTTTGCTACTTTCCTCTTTTTGCCCTCCCACTGCCTTCCTCTAGGGTATTACTACTAGCCTAAATTGTATGTTCATAATTTCTTTTAGAAAAGCTTATTAGCATACATAGATATCTTTAAATAATGTAAAATTGTTTCCAAAGTGGATGGATCAACTGAACTTTTACAACAGACCAATGATTTATGAGAATGCCTATTCATTCACATGTTCAGTAACACTTAGTTATGTGTTGCTGTTGTTGTTAGGTGCCGTCGAGTCGTTTCCGACTCATAGCGAATCCATGCACAGCAGAATGAAATACCGCCAAATCCGCACCAGAAAGTTGTGCAGTAATATAACAGACAGTGTTTCTCTGCTATTCCCTGGCCAATTCTTTGAGAAGCAGATGGCCTCTTCCTTCTTCCTATAGTTTTTGCCCATTACCAGTTGTTAACAAGCCATCTCAATGAAGTCTTTAACGTTCCTGATTTTAATGTTGTTTAGCCTATTCTTTTCTCATTGTTGCTATTATCATACAGAACAAAACTTAAGAAAAAAAAGACAGATATGTTCTTCTTATTGCTTCTTATTGCCTACTATGTACTTCTAATATGGGACTTATGTTGAATAAATAATTCTGAATGTGGTGATAATTTAAGAATCAGTTATCCTTTAACTAGTGAAATATAAGAAAAAAGCAGCTCCATAAAACAAAATTATTCTATTTTTCATTGCTAGGAGCTCTGGTGGCATAGCACCTAAGGCATTTGACTGCTAACCGAAGGCTGGTGGTTCAAACCCAATATTTAAATCATAAAATTAGATTCAGATTATAATTTTAAGTTAAGTAAATACAGTTAGTGATTATTCAATCCAACATACTTTTAATAGGTTTTAAAATTGAGGTGTGGAAAAAATGAAATGATTTGTTCATGTTCATAGAAATTTTCAGAAAGGCTGAGAAAGAAAACCTATTTCTTGTTTATATCAGCTCAGGATCCCTTACACCAGCCTATAAAACCTTCCAGCAGTTTATAACTGATTCAAGGAAATAAGATTAAGAAATATTTAAAAGATAGTGGGTATAATTCAAGATCAATATAATACTTATATTTTAATTGTATTTTTAGTTAGAATGATATATTTATTGGTGACTGATAAAAACTTTGTATTGCAGTGTATTGCTTTGGAATAATATTTGTTAATAATTTCTCTGAATGAATATAGTAGCTGCAGGTGCTGGAATCAATAAAGATACATGAGCTCTAATTCCAATATCACAAAATTTCTTTCTTATGAAAAATGAAAGCTTTTAACTACAATACATTTTTGCTATCAAATAACTATTGTAGGTCATTCTCACATGCCATAATCTCATAGACTCCACAAAAGGGAAGTTTTTCTTCCTTCTTGTAACAAAAATATCATCTTGATCAGAGGAAAATGAAGGCTAGAAGTAAATTAAGCCTTCTAGAGTCACAACTAAATTCACCATCATGACAAATTAATTAGTGTTTAATTCATTATGTCCATGTGAATTGATTACTGCATTGTTTCAATGTTGTTGCTGCTTATTCTATGAAATTTAAGATACATATATTATGAGTCTTTAATTATAAATAGGTCATATATAAATATGAAAACTATCAGAACTGAAACTCAATGAAAGATAAAAGCAAAAAAAAAGGCAAATATTTCATATTCAACTTTATCAATTACACAAGCCATTTGTAATTTTGGTGGTGTAGTGGGTAAGGCATTTGGATCTTAACCGGAAGGTCAGTCATCCAAACTCAACAGCTGCTCCTCAGGGGGAAGATGAAGCAGTCTACTTCCATAAAGATTTACAGCCTTGGAAACCCAGTGAAGTTGCTATGAGTCAGAACTGACTCGATGGTAGTGATTTTTTTTTTTTTTTGGCTAATGATTGGCAGTTCAAACCCCCCCCCCGTGGCTCTGCAGAAGAATTTGACAAACTGCTTTCATAAAGATCACAGCCAAGAAAACCCTCAGGAGCAGTTCTACTTTGTAACAGATAGGGTCACCATCAGTCAGAATCCACTGAACAACAAAGGGTATAACATAACAATAGTCAGAGTGAACTTGTTGTGCCTCCCCATAGTTAGTGGCATAACCTTACCCTCCCATACATATAAGAGAGTTACAACTCTAACTGTCTATAACTCTAATAGATAATTCTAGCTTTTCTAATCAAACAAACTAACTAAATCTGAATTTACGTTAATTAATTCTACTTTGTTCCATCATAAACTTTCTTTAAGCTCTTACAATTTAACATTATATTTTGTCAATGGGTTCATATTTTGTTGATAATATAACAAAATAATGGATGAAGGTGCTAAAATTTAAACCAAATTTTAAACAAAGACACTGATATCTAGGCATAAAACTCAGTATTTTTAATGTTACATTCTTTATTTCATTGTTGTGTCTATGTTTTCTAGCAGGTCTACACAAATATGTAACCCACTGCACACCTGAAATTCCTTTAGCAATAAAATATCTTCCTTTTCCCAGTAAGCACTCTTTAGAAGGAGTTATTCCAACATGAGAGAGCACTTCTTTCCATTCCCATAAGAATTTCTGCATCTCCTTCAGGACTTTATGATCCTCATATTATTTGGTATTGTTATTTGGCAGGCAATAACAAGGAGATATTCTGAAATGTAACAGCATTTTAGTTTTTCTTTTTTTCTCCCCTCACTAGACTAAAAATACATATATGAAAATCCCACTTCAATATTTATAGTTTTGTGGTATGTATAAAAATTATAATATAGAAACCCTAAAATCATTTGCTGTATTATAGAACACTAGACAGAGTTTGCCCATGCTTAGAGTGACTAACATATTAAGTTTAACTTGCAGGCTAAGGAAACAAAATTTCTATAGCCCCAGGGTATGGATAGATATTTTGAATGCTTTGTCTTCCTTCTTGACTAGTTACCTTATAAAGTAACAGATGTAGTGTGGCATTTAAGAATATGAACAAAATGAGCAATCAAAACAAGCTTCTTTAACCAATGACATACAATCAAACAGACATTGGAACAGTCTAACTTATTGTTGTTTTTTATAAATATTCATCCCTAGAGATGCAATGATTGAGCACTTGGCTACTAACTGAATGTTCTGCAGTTCAACCCACCAGTTGCTACGCAGAAGTGACCTAGCAACCTTCTACCATAAAAATTTCTAGGAAACCTTATGGGGCAGTTTTATCCTGTCATATGGTAGCATAGTGGTTAAAGCACTTGACTGCTAACCAGAAGGCCGGAGGTTCAAACCCACCAGCCACTCCTCGGAAGGAAGGTTGGGCAATCCTACTTCCGTAGT
>NW_006922420.1:374657-375190 GCF_000298275.1 Orycteropus afer afer
CTGGGACTCGCCAGCCTGCCAGCCTCCACCACTACTACGTGAGATGAACCCTTGGGTGTCTGTGAGTTCTGTGAGGCATTACAGTGAAATACAGAGCCCTAAGACTGGGGAAATTACTGGGAGGAGGAGGAGGAGGAGTTAATGTCTGAAATGATGGAGTGGCATGGTAGTTTGGACCTTTGGGACATCTTTAACCTCCACCGCATGGGGACCGGCCTCATGCTGATCTTTCTAAGAGAAATTGTTCAAGCAATTGGTGTCAGAATGGTGGGATTTGCTGCAACAGCCCAGACTCACTGGAATATGTGGTTTTGGGAGAAAGGAGATAAACTGGAAAGTAAGAAACCTTTGGCTTCTGGATAGGATAAAAGAAACCCATCTATTGAAGCAGCTCTTTTGTTGAGATCAGTCACCCAAGGCAAAAGCTATTCATGGGATTTAGGAGAGATGGATCTAACTCCTGAGGAATTGGCTCAGATTTGAAAAGAGTGGTGGCCCACATGACCAATAGAGGCTGGTTAATAAATCCAGCA
>NW_006922420.1:379829-392131 GCF_000298275.1 Orycteropus afer afer
ACACTCTAATAAGGAAGGTGGTGCCCAAAATATTTCCATAATAAAATGGAAATGGTTTATTCAAGAACAATCATCTGGAGGGATGCAAGGAGGCACACATCGTATCCATGAGTAGGTAGCCTCCTTCGCTATAGGTCCTACGCTGGAACCACCTTAGGAGCTGCCAGAACCCATTGCCACATGGACAGTGCCATATGAACAACTTTCTATGGATCGACAGAAGGCTGCTTGGTTCACAGATGGCAGCTCCAGGGTACATGGACAACAACTGACATGGAAGGCTGTTGCATTAAGACCAACAGATGGAAAGACCCTTATTGAAGAAGGTAAAGATAAGTCAGCCCAATGGGCTGAACTGCATGCTGTCTTCTTAGATGTCATGGAAGAATTGGGCAATGGTGAGAGCCCATATGTTTGGATTTTCACTGATTCATGGGCAGTAGCCAATGGCCTGGCTATATGGTCAGGCAAATGGGTGATGGACAATTGGACTATTAAGGGGACCCTTGTGTGGGGCATGGACCTATGGAGAGCACTCTGGGAGTTCAGAGGATGCATTAAAGTGAGCCATGTTGATGCCCATCAGAAGAATCCCCTTCTTGGATCAGAAGGTGATTAGAACCAGCAAGTGGATATGTTGGTACACTCCCTTGAGGTAGCCAATTGGGTTCATGAGATGAGTGGACATGGGGGTGCTGCAGCAATGCAGAGATGGACTGAATCAAGGCACATCCCACTTGCACCCTCTGAGGTACAAAATGCCAACAAGGACTGTTCTGTCAGCAGGAAAGACAGTTTACAGATGGCTATGGGGCAGATTCCCCAGGGGGAAGGCCCTGCACAAAGCTGGCAAGTCGATTATATAGGACCAATGACACCAGTGGCTCCAGGTGGCTATAAATGGGTCTTCACAGGAATAGATACTTACTCTGGACTAGGCTTTGCTTATCCTGTGACAGACGCAAATGCCAAAAACACCATTAAAGGATTGGAACAAAAGATACTGTACCAATTTGGGCCACCAAGTTATATTTCCTCAGACTAAGGGACACACTTTATATCCCATAGGGTGCAGCAATGGGCCAATAAACATCATATTAAGTGGACATACCATGTTGCATTGTTGTTGTTGTTGTTATGTGCCGTCGAGTCGGCCCTGACTCATAGCGACCCCTCCTTGGGTTTCCGAGGCAGTATCACTATGGAAGTAGGATTGCCCAACCTTCCTTCCGAGGAGTGGCTGGTGGGTTTGAACCGCCAGCCGTCTGGTTAGCAGGCAAGTGTCTTAGCCACTATGCTACCAGAGCTCCTACCATGTTGCATACCATCCTCAAAATAATGGTTTGATAGAGAACTGGAATGGGCAATTGAAACATTTGTTGTCTAAAACTGGGGGATGTAAAGACCAAAAGGGCTGGCTCACACGCCTTCATGAATGTGAGCTCACACTCAACATGAGGGGGTGAAGGGAGCATCACCACTCGATAGATTCCTATGCTTTTCTGGGGGATCTAGTGAAGAAGGGGTGGGGGAGAATGTTGGTGCCACTGTAAAGTTTTTCCCCACATCACCTAACATTGCTTTCTTCCTGCCAGAAGCTGTGGTCCCTGGACCTGGGAAGCAGCTGCGGGTGCCAGAGGCTGGGGTGATTCCTAAGCAAGAAACTGTGTCTATATCTCTGAATCGCTATGTCAGAATTCCCAAGGGCCTTATGGGATGGATTGTACCTTCTCCCCATCTGGCCAAACTAGGGCTGACAGTGAATACTACCGTCCTGCCCAGTGGTCGAGATAGTCCACTGGTTTGGTATCTGTGTAACCATACCCAGCATGAATGGGAATGGACTGAGGGGGAAGCACTTGCTAGACTGATCTTGCTACCAGCAATATGGATAGGCACAACAGCTGAATTTGATGTCCCCTCCCAAGGTGGGTAAGTCTGGGTAAAAATAAATGGCAAATGGAAGGAAGGAGAAATAATAGCTGAAGGGAAAGGAATGAATAAATGGGTTATGCAGTGGGGGAAATCCAACATTGTGCTGATACCTAAAGATAGACTCAGAACAAGGGAATGATATCATCTCAGTTAAATATTATCAGATACTATAAGGATGATAATGAGAAAAAACTTTTGTATCAGATGGACAAATACAGCAGACTTGAATGGCTGGTATCTGAATAATCTCACCCTTAGAACTCTTTGCCTTGCTGAAAGACTAATTGTTAATGACCTTGGGACCAGTAATATGATTGGGAGGGGCAAATTAATCTTTCAAGGGCTAATGGCTAGAAGATCCAGGGGTTGCAATGCAGTGAATTGCTTGATGTGGCCCTTCTAGCCATTGTCATCCATTCCGTGATGTTTTGTAAATCCCATTATCCATGCCTATTTGGGGTGGTGTGGTAGTTAAGGTCAGGTATCAACTTGGCTGGCCAGCTGGTAGTAGTCATTCCCTATAATGACTGGCAATCAACTCTGTGATGGGATTTACATTAATTCTGTTGGGGCAACACAGGTGGAATGTATCTCGAGTCCTGACTTGCTGGAGGGTATAATTCAAATCGCCACCCTTAGCTTCCCTGAGGGTATACCTATGAATCTCCTGGGAAGATTCGCTCTCCTCTTGCTCCAGCTTTGTGTCTTGGATCATCCTCATCTCACCCTTGGATTTGGGACAGCAGCCATCATCTGATCTGCTGATAGAGGTTCATCAAACCCCAAGACTTGGGAGGATCCGCCAGACCTACTCATGGACCCGGGACTCGCCAGCCTGCCAGTCATCACCACTACTACGTGAGACGAACCCTTGGGTGTCTGTGAGTTCTGTGAGACGTTACAGTGAAATACAGAACCCTAAAACTGGGGAAATTACTGGGAGAAGGAGGAGGAGTTAATGTTTGAAATGATGGGGTGGCATGGTAGTTTGGACATTTGGGACATCTTTAACCTCCACCTCATGGGGACCGGCCTCGTGCTGAGCTTTCTAAGAGAAATTGTTCAAGCAGGAGTGTGAGATCTCCTTCTTTGTTCTTCTTCAGTTGTTGTTGTTGTTATGTGCCATCGAGTCGGACCTGACTCATAGTGACCCCTCCTTGGGTTTCTGAGGCAGTATCACTATGGAAGTAGATTGCCCCATTTTCCTTCTGAAGAGTGGCTGGTGGGTTTGAACTGCCAGCCTTCTGGTTAGCAGACAAGTGTGTCAGGCACTATGCCACCAGAATCTGAGGTCTCTTTCCTTTCCATATGAAGTTAGTAATTTTTTTTTTTTTTTCCATATCCTTAAAAACATTTTTGGTATCTGGACTGGAATTGCATTAAATGTGTAGGTTGCTTTGGGTAGAAATTATATTTTCTCAATATTTAGTCTTCATATTCATGAACAAGGCAGGTTCTTCCATTTATATAGATCCCTTATAGTTTCTTTTAGTGGTCCTTTACACTTATCTATGTACAGGTCTTTTGTGTCTCTGCTAAGATTTATTCCTAGATATTTAATCTTTTTGATAGCTATTGTAAATAGTATTTTTTCCTTTATTTATTTTTCAGAGGTCTCTTTGTTGATATAGAGGAATCCAACTGATTTTTGTGTGTTGACTTTGTGTCCCACCACTTTGCTGAACTTCTTTATTAGTTCCAGTAGGTTTTGTTTGTTTGTTTGTTTGCTGTTTTTGCTGAGTCTCTTGGGTTTTCTATGTATAGGATCATGTCATCCACAAATAGAGATATCTTTACTTCCTCTTTGCTGATTTGGATGCCTTTTATTTCTGTTTCTTGCCTTATTGCCCTGGCTAGCACTTCCAATACAATGTTAAATAGGAGTGGTGATAGAGAGCATCCTTGGTTGTTTCCTGTTCATAAGGGGAATGTTTTGAGTAGTTTTCTGTTAACAGTAATGTTGGCCATTAATTTTGCATATATGACCTTTATTATGTCGATGAATTTTCCTTCTATCCCTATTTTAGTTAGAGTTCTGAATAGGAACAGGTGTTGGTTTCTATCAAATGCCTTTTCTGCATCGATTGATATGATCATATGGTTCTTTTGTTTTCTTCATGTGGTGAATTACATCGATTGTTTTTTTCTGACGTTGAACCATCTTTGTATACCAGGTATTAATCCCACTTGGTGAGGATATATTATTTTTTGATATGTTATTGGATTATGTTGGCTAGAATTTTGCTGATGATTTTTGCATCTATATTCATGAGGGATACTGGTCTGTAGTTCTCCTTTTTAATGGTGTCTTTCCCTGGTTTTGGTATCAGTGTTATGCTTGCTTCATAAAATGGGTTTGGAAGTATTCCATTTTTTTCTATCTTCTGGAATAGCTTGAGTAGTATAGGTGTCAACTTTTCCCTGAATGTTTGGTAAAATTCTCCAGTGAAGCCATCTGGGCCAGGACTTTTTCTTGTGGGAAGTTTTTTTATGACCTGTTCAATTTCTTCCTGTTATGGGTCTGTTCAAGTATTCTGTCTCTGACTTGTCCATCTCTTCTAGATAGTGCCCAGCTACCAATACCAACCACTCAGGCAGGGATCAAAACTGGAGATCCTGGATAGAGTGGGAGGGAAAAAATGGAACAAAAAGTGAAAAACCCAATAATGACCAGAATTATTGGTTGGCTAGAGTTTGGTTGTACCCCCAAGAATATGGCCCTGGGATACACTTCAGAACTGGGATAAAACCCACTCCCAAGGGCTGGCTCTCAGCCCAACTGTAAATAAGGTTTATATGCAGAATGCTCAACTTAGGGTAATGCCCCCACCTACTCTAGGGAGATATATCCCCTGGAGCAATTGACCATGGGGCACCAGAGGGAAAATATTCACATGAAGGAAAGGCTCAACAGGCAGAAGTGCATACCTAAGAAGGGCATGGGGCAAGGGTTTACTGGGAAGGAAGAGGAGGAGAGTGGGTTAGCATTGGGCATGGTAGCTGGGGAGTGAAACCAAATGTACTTGAACTGTTGAATATAAAACAAATTCTACTATGTAAATTTGCACCTAAAGCAGAATAAATAATAATAATAAACTTAATAAAGAAATGACATGGGAAATTGCACAAGAGGTACGTACAGTAAAGTTAAATACAATTGCACACACAATACTGTATTATCAGTAACAGCATACACCAATCTACTGGAGAATAAATCAGTAGACAGGCAAGAAGATCAGGTATGGATAATTGATGTAAATTTACCCATGATGATACATAGGTTTGACAGACAATATTCCTACATATGTATTTGTATGTGCTATAAAAATGACCCTAAGCAGTTTATAGACAACAGGGGACAAAGTTAAGATAACTTCTTAGCCTCAGATAAGCACCTTGAGGGAGTGAGTCATTGGGCCTGTGTACTGGAGCCATGGTTGTGGAGGACATCAAGGTCAATGGCACAATATAAACCAAACAAAACTCACTGCTATTGAGTCGATCTGGACTCATAGAGACCCCTTCTTGGATTTCTGAGGTGGTATCTCTATGGAAGTAGATTGCCCAACTTTCCTTCTGAGGAGCAGCTGATGAGTTTGAACAGCCAGCCTTCTGGTTAGCAGTCAAATGCCTTAGGCACTATGCCATCAGAGCTTCCTATATATCCTGAAGTGAACAATAAATAAATTATATGTCAGTGTGTGTGTGTGTGTATATATATATATATATATATATATATTGCAAAAACAGCAAGGAGGCCACATCTTCTGACCTCGTTTAACCCTACAAGAGGAAGACAGGATTACCAGCAGTAACCCAAGGTCTATTCCTACAAGGCCAGACATGCTGCCTCCCTCCAGCCCTTTCTCCAACCGTTCCTCCCAAAGCAATCACCACCTCTCTCCTGGGTTCAATAATTCACTGCAGTGGCCACACACAACTCACAGATTATGGAGTTTACTAGGGAAACACCAGGCTACAATTCAAGTCCAGGAAAAATGTTCAGTCTCTCTCCCAGCCCACCATCTCTCAGCCAAGTCTCTCACAGTCTCTCCCCCAGCAGTGCATGTCCCTCAGTGTCTTACTCAGCAACACGTGTCTCCTGCATCTCTTTCCCAGCAGCATGTGTCTCTTTCTGGAGTGCATGTCTCTCAGCAGCACGTCTTCCTCAACCAGCAGTCAGAGAGAGTTCTGCCTCTAGGAGGCCTCCTTTTGAGCATGGCAGGGTGGTCAAACTAGCCAATGATAGCATCAGAACTCTAAGCACTTGAGAGAGAGTGGGCACCTCCCAGAATATTATTTTGTGCCACTCCCAACAGAAATACTCCAGGTGGACAATTTCAGCAATCAGGAGCTCCTCAGTTGCTCATAGAATATCCCACCTTGGATTTTACAAAGATTTATGGGTAGAAAAGCCACACTAAATAATTTACTACACCACAACTCCCAAATCTCAAAACCTAATATACAGCCATAGTAGTCAAACAACATGGTATTGGTATAATGACAGACAGATAGACCAATGGAACAGAATCAAAAACTCAGAAACAAATGAAGTAAGTAACTGTATTTTGTAACTTTATTTTTGTAATGTCCAGCTATAGCTGACAATATCTTGCTAAAACTCCATTTTATGTGGCTGAAGTAAACATCTCATCCTGCCCCCAACCCATAACATTTTGGGGCTCATCCAGGATAGCCACTGTGTCCCAGCACCTCCGCCAGGTGGCCTCTCATGGGAGAAGAGGACCTCTAGGGTAGGTGCCCCCTGAAAACGTTCCAGGGCCTGGGAACTAAGTTCTCCCAACCAGGTGTCCTCCGGGAGACATGGAATTCTGCTGATTTGACCTGAGAAACCTGAGACCTCCAGAGATAAGCCTGTAAACCTGTTAGACCTGTCTCCCTGTTAGTTGAAAGAAAGGATCAGACTGGATCATACTTTCTCCAATACTTCTCACCAGAATGCTGCTTGAGAAGCCAGCTAGTGAAAACTTGTTTTCCTAGCACCTGATCTAGTAAAATGTTGGTGAACTGACCCTGTTTTACTAGAGTTCCTGTCCTGTCCTCTCGAGAGTACCTGATATTTCTGAAACCTGCTACATATCTGTTTTATGTTATATCATCTCCTCAGTGGGAGAGTTACTTGGTCCTCTTTTCTCTCTGTCTGCCTTTGGCTGGTGTTTTGATTTGTGGAGTTGTGAGCATTTCCCCAACAGACTGGACTGTTGGACAGAAAATTCTCTTTGAATTGTGTTATTTCTTCATATGTTTCATGTTTGCAGGACTGCGCTGTTACTCATAGTAAATGAGTTCTAATTCTGAAATATTGTATTGGATTGAGAGGTTTAAGCAGTTTGTCCAAAGTCTGTTAGAAGATATTGATTGGTTTTATCCAAAACTTGGGATTTTTATTGTTTAAATGAATGGATCATTGACTTGGCAGCTCAAGGGCTTAGTATAGTAAATATCTAATCTGGCTTTCAAATTCAGGATTAAATCCTAGAGTAAATAAATTAACACTTTAAGATTTTTGGGTTAGGGTGTGTTTTAATGTATGTGTAAACAACTGTGTCTGGCTAACTGAAACCCTAAGGTATTAGGGAACTGGAAGTAAGTTCAGAGAATTGCACTTAAGTTAAGGATATTTGATAGATGGTTTTATATTGGCTGAATTACAGTGTTGGGCAACTCAAGAAAACGATTGAAGATACATTACTGCTAGCTTATAAAAGTATGAGAAATTCATGTGTAAAGGAAAAAGCCCCTCTCCAATGTATATTAAATAATTTTAGACTAACCTGCAGGTGGGATTATGGTATTAAATTCAGCCGCAGGTGCCTCAGGACTTTGTATAAGTTGGAGTGATTTTAATAACTGACTAATCAATATTCTAACATTAGAAATTTATATTGTTTTCAGTTTTTTACTGTTACTGGTAGTGTGGACTAAAAATCTCTGGGCATTTAGCTTAACCTTAATTGAGATCATCTCCACAACTGGAACATTGTTATATTTGATTCGACATTACATGATTTGTTTGTGTGTAAAAAGTGTGTATGCATGACACCGGGGCAACAGTTTCAAACAGATGTAAATGTGATTGTATTCTGAAAAACTGAACCTTCAGAAATTAAAGAAGAGAGTTATATCCTTCCTTAAATTCATTTTTAAGTCAGGCAACACCTTTTTTAAATCCATTTTTAAATCAGACTGTTTCACTGCAACTAGGCCTGCCAGCACTTACTCTCCTCCACCTTTTGACCCTTTTCCTCCCTTAGGAAAGAAAGTTAACTATTTATCATCCACCATACCTCCTTTATCACCTATACAAACTATGGTACAAAAGGCGAGGGCCATAGATAAGGACAAATCCATTAGAATTAAAATATGTTTTTTCCCTTAACCTAATACATAAATCAGAAAATTGTAATTATTAAAATAAAGCATTTTGGGGTGGTGAACACACATAAAATGACTTAGTATAGTCTAGACTAGGAGCTCTGGTAGCATAGTGCCTAATGCACCTGACTGCTCACCAGAAGGCTGGCGGTTCAAACCCACCAGCCACTCCTTGGAAGGAAGGTTGGCCTTTCCTACTTGTGTAGTGATACTGCCTCAGAAACCCAAGGAGGGGTCATTATGAGTCAGGGCCGACTCGACGGCCAACAACAACAACACAGTCTAGACTACTGAACAAAACCATCTCAAGAACTAAGTTGAAAGTTTTAGTGTGGTCTGAAAAGCAAGAGGGAAAATAAAATAATTAATAATATATATATAAAAAAAAGGAGGGGGGGTGGGAAGAGAGTAGTTTTGCTTAAAGTAGAATGTTTGGTCATGAACATGAAAAATAGTAAAAGTTAAATTTGAAAATGTGTAGTAAGTTGTAGAAGGTTTGAGAGGAAGTGAACTTTATTTGCCTTGGTTTTTAATACCTGCAAATAATAAGTGTAAAGAAAAATGTGTAGTAAGTTGTAAAAGATTTGAGGGAAAGTGAACTTTATTTGCCTTAGTTTTAATACCTGCAAATAAGTGTGAAGAAACAATAAAGTACATCGAAACTTTGATAACTTTAGATCAGTTTTGGTGGATTTATTTATAAGATGGAAAAAAAGAATGGTGAATATTCACTGCAAAATGTTACATTGACAATATACTTTCTATTAAAATAACAGTAAAATCATAGCATTTAAGAAGGGTTAAGTGGTATGAACTAAAAACCCTATGTCATGACAGGTTTCTAGCAGTGATGAGTTCAAGTAAATGTTAACTATAATATGAAACATATTTGGCCAATCTAAATGAAAATTGGAAAAGTTTGTAAATAGATCATTATAAATGATTTCTCTATGTAAATGAATTATACAATTAAGAGTGTGTAAGTCTGCCTTCAGCCAATACTTGATTGGATATGTTAAAAGGAGAAATAGAACTTGCCCAGAAGCAACACAGGCTTTTGTTTCAAACCCTGTGTGTGGAGTATAGGGGCTTAGGTAGAAAACCTGAGCCCCATCCAGTGCTACTGAGAGAACAGAAGATTTGCATTGAATAAGGACTTGAAGAGGAAAACATAATGACTGGCTCTTTGAATTTCAAGCAAGCCGACTGGTTTTGGATGCATCCAGACAGGAAAATCATGGTTCATGAGATAAACCCCTTCCAGGACAGAAAGTTAAAGGAAGCCAGTGAGTAGTAAACTTGTATGTTACTCGCTTGTGACCACCTGACTCCACCTGAAAGGAAATGGAGGAAGAGCAATAAAGAAGAAACAGGCTGAGTTTGGTACTCTTTAACCTAAACCACGGAGGCTGGGGATAAGAGGAAGGGCTGGCTGGTCTGAAGTACAATGAATTGTGAACTTGGAGGCATTGAAATAGTCCCTGAGGACTGAAGATGTGAGAGAAGGTGCTGGATGGTCTGAAGTAAAGGCATGAATGTGACTCCCAAACTTGGCAGTCAGAGTACCAGTTTGATAGGGATGGGCAAATTAAAAATTGACTATTTAAAATGAGAGGAGATAAAGGCATGAAGTGGCTGGCATACATGCTTTCATGGGTGTGGTTAATCTTAAACTGATGGTGAAGGCAATGTTAATTTTTGAAGTATAAAAAGTATAATGGCTAGAAAAGCTGGGAGGGGGTGGCTTGTGATATAGTAAATTACCTGTTATGGCTTTTTTAACTATAAATCTTTGTAAACTCCATGGTGGCATTTGCTGTGAGCAACTGAAGAAGTCCTAATTGTAAATGTTATCCACCTGGGGTATTTCCATTGGGAACAACACAAAGTAATGTTTTGGGAAGGCACTCCCTTTCAGGTGCTTAGAATTCTGATATATGATTGGCTAGTTTGGCCACTCTGCCAGGCTCAAAAGGAGGCCTCCTAGGGGCAGAACTCTCTCTGACTGCTGGCTGAGAAGGACATGCTGCTGAAAGAGACACACACTCCAGGGAAAGAGAGGCAAGAGACATGCATTGCTGAGAAAGATACCAAGGGACATGCACTGCTGAGAGAGAGACTGTGAGAGACTGTTGGCTGAGAGACGGTGGGCTGAGAGAGACTGAGCATTTTTTCCTGGGCTAGGATTATAGCCTGTTGCTTCCGTAATGGACCCCATGGTCTGTGGGTTCTGGGTGACCACTGTGGTGAATTTTCGAGCCCAGCAGAGGTGTGGTGGGTGCTGCGGGAAGAGGGCTACTGATAGTGATTCTGTTTTCCTCTTGTGCGGTTAGAGGAGGTCAGAAAATGTGGCCTCCCTGCCCCTTTAACAATCCCAATCAAGTTGTAAACACTATGCTTAATGAATTTCAGAAACTTAAACCTTTGAAAAGTATTCCTACATTTCTATACCACTTTTTATCATATGTTGTAATGTTTTTAATTGCATTATTTGTTATTTTTGGGTTCCAAAATTAATACATCAAGTAATTCAGTCTTTGACTACTGAGGTACATCTACTGCATTTAAAGAATATTTTAAAAAGGCAAAATACACTAAACTCAAGTAAAGGATGGTATCAAAACTTAATTGACTGGTCATCATGGGCAACAACCCTTATTACCAGCCTGATAGGTCCACTAGTGTTACTTCTACTTGGCCTCATCATTGGACCCTGCCTGTTCAATGCCCTAATCAAGTTCATATGGAATAGGATTGGGCTGTGAAACTCATGGTCTTAGAACCCAGTACATGACCCTTGATACTCAAGAACAAAATAATGAATCAATGAATTGATTCTCAAACAAAAACAGTAGGGAATGAAGTAAGTGACTCTATTTTGTAACTCATTTTTGTAATGTCCAGCTATAGCTGGCAATATCTTGCTAAAACTCCATTTTATGTGTCTGAAAGAAATATCTCATCCTGCCCCCACTCCCAGTGAGTTAGAGAGTGCCCCTTTTGTCTTTTTCTTCTCTTCCCTCCTAGACACATAAAGCAGCTAAATCACCCCTCAATGAACACCTGTGCTAGAATACATACTTTGGGGTGATTACCAAACTAACTACCCTCACTCCTCAATGAATGTCTATGCCAAAGCACGTACTGTAAGACCTTGAAACTGTAGCTTCTGCTTCTGTATTATTGCTTCCTTGCCTGCTTTATAAAGCCTGCTAAAATCAGACTTGCTCCAGCATAGGAGTGCATTCAGCTCCCTGCAGTTGGCTAGCCTAAATAAATCTTTTTTTACCCAAAAGTGGACATTATAGTGGCTATTATTTTAAACTGAATCCATAATACAAGCCCATCTATCTATGAACAACTGATCTTTGACAAAGGACCAAAACCCATTAAGTGGAGAAGAGATAGCCTCTCTAACAAAAGATGCTGGCAAAATTGGATAAAAACTTGCAGAAAAATGAAACAACACCCATATCTCAGCCCATACACAAAAACAAACTCAAGATGGATCAAAGACTTAAATGTAAAACCCAAACTATAAAATTCATCAAAGAGAAAATAGGGGCAAATCTAGGGGCCCTAATTTATGGCATAAATAGACTATCAAGCATCACCCAGAACACACAGGAAGTGGAAGAGAAGCTAAATGACTGAGACCTTTTAATAATTAAATTCTTATGCTCATCAAAATTTCCAAAATCTACAGAAAACTTCAACAACTCAACACCAAAAAGACATATAGGCCAATTCACAAATGGGCAAAAGACTTGAACAGACACTTCACCAAAGAAGATATACAAGCAGCCAACAAACAAAGGAGAAATTGTTCATGATCATTAATCATTGTTGTTGTTGTTATGTGCTGTCGAGTCGGCCCCGACTCCTAGCGACCCTTCCTTGGGTTTCTGAGGCAGTATCACTACGGAAGTAGGATTGCCCAACCTTCCTTCCGAGGAGTGGCTGGTGGG
>NW_006922420.1:392281-418320 GCF_000298275.1 Orycteropus afer afer
AGATTGGAACTCTTGTGCACTGCTGGTGGGATTGTAAAATGGTACAATCAGAGTGGCAAATGATAAGGCATTTCCTTAAAAAACTGAAAATAGAAGTACCATTTGACTCAGCAATTCCATTACTAGGAATATATCCTAAAGAGGTGAGAGATAGCACACAAACAGACATATGTACACCTATGTTCATTGCAGCACAATTCACTATAGCAAAGAGATGGAAACAACCTAAACCCCCATCAACAGATGAGTGGATAACCAAATTATGGTATATCCACACAATGGAATGCTATGTCACATTAAAGAACAATGAGGGATACATGAATCATCTCACAACATGGATGAACCTGGAGGACATTATGCTGAGTGAAATAAGTCAATTGCCGCAGGACAAGTACTGTATGGGCCCATTACTGTAAAAAGACAGAAAAGGGCTTGCTTGGGAAAGGGAACTCACCTAGTAGGTTACTGGGATGGAAAGAGGAAGGGAGGGGTTAATTTAGGGCTAGTTGGGGCTTACACGCTGACACGAGTAGGGGAAGGGATATACGGGAAGGATAGATGACCACCACGATAACACTGGGAAATGAGAGGACACCGAACTGTGCATAATAAGAGATAGACGACAGATGTTAAAACCAACCAATGTGTCCTCAATACCACATTGCCATTAACACCAAACACTAGGCTATACAGATAAACACATAAATACCTGAGATGATCAGTCAGGGATCAGTGAATAGAGGTATACTCTAGACCAAAGATAGACTTAGCTGAGGCTAATCTTGTATCTTGTACAGACACCAGTGACACAAGATACCTGCACTCCTTACAGAAACAATAGAAGACAGACACAGAGTAATCCCTCACAGACATCCCAACACTAGGGAAAGAGATCCAATAGAGCTACTACCTAAGAACCATGTTACTGGGGTACACCAGACTTAATTGGCACAACAAAATACATAAAAGTGTTGCTCTACATCCTACATTGGTGAGTAGCAACTGGGGTCTTAAAAGCTTTCAAGCAGCCATCTAGGATGCAGCTAATGGTCTCCTAGCATCGGAAGTGAAGAAGAACACACACACACACACACACACAAAGGGCATTTAGAAGCAATCAACCCTAGGACAGATGGCCCTCGAGACCAGAAGAACTGGATGGTGCTCAGTTACCAATGCCAACCACTCAGGAAAGGATCAAATCTGGAGATCCTGGATAGAGTGGGAGGGAAAAAGTGGAACAGAATCCAAAAACTCAATAATGACCAGAATTACTGGTCAGATGAAGTCTGGTGAGACTCCCAATACTATGGCCCTGAAATACATTTGGTGCCTGGAATAAACCTCACTTCCAGGGGAAGGATCTCAGCCCAATGGTTAGTGCGATGTACACGTAGACCATTCAACCTAGGGTGCCGCACCCACACACTCAATGGTAATACATCCCTAAAGCAATAAACCATGGGACACTAAAGGACCAATATTCAAACTGAGGAAATACAGGACAAACAGGAGTGTATAATTATGAGGGGCACAGGGGGAGTGTTGCAGGGTAGGGAGAGGAGGAGACTTGGTTAGGGTTGGACATGGCACATGGGGAATGAAACTAAACGTATGTGTGACTTTGAATGTAAAACAATCTCTTTAAAAAAAAAAAAAAAAGACTTTGTCAAAAGGGTAAAAACAGAACCTACAGATTGGGAGAAAATATTTGCCTGTGACATATCTGACAGAGTATTTATCTCCAAAATCTATAGAAAACTACAACATCTCAATGCCAAAAAGACAAACAGTCCAATTCAAAAATGGGCAAGCGACATGATCAGACACCTCAGTAAAGATGATATGCTGGTGTCCAATAGACACTTGAGGAATTGCTCATGATCATTAGTCATTAGAGAGATGCAAATCAAAACAGTGATGAGACATAATAATAGCAAAGTTCAGCAGGACAGAAAATAACAAATGCTGGCAAAGCTGCAGAGAGATTGGAATTCTCATAAACTCCTGGTGGGACTGTAAAATGGTACAACTGTTGTGGCAAATGGTATGGCGTTTCCTTCAAAAACTGAAGATAGAAATACCATTTGTATGAGCAATTCCATTACTAGGAATTGTACTAAAGAGGTGAGAGACAGGACATGAACAGACATATGCACACTCATGTTCAGCACAGCACAATTCACTATAGCAAAGAGATGGAAACAACCAAAATGTCCATCAATGGAAGAATGGATAACCAAACTGTGGTACATTCACACAATGGAATGCTGTGCTACATTAAAGAACAAGGAAGAATATGTGAATCATCTCACAATGTGGATGAACATGGAAGATATTGTTATTTTTAGGTACTGTTGAGTCATCTGCGACTCATAGAGACCCTACACACAGCAGAACAGAACACTGCCTGGTCTCACACCAGCTCCATGATCCTTGCTATACTTGACCTCACTACAGCAGCCACTATGTCAATTCATCTTGTTGAGGGCCTTCCTCTCTTTCGTCGACCCTCCACCTTACAAAGCATGACAACCTTCTCCAGGGAATGGTCCCTTGTGACAACATGACCGAAGTGTGTGAGACAAAGTCTGGCCATTCTCACTTCTAAGGAGCATTCCAGCAGCACTTCCTCCAGGACGTATTTGTTAGTTCTTTTAGCAGTCCGTAGTATTTTCAACGTTCTTCGCCAGCACCACAACTCAAAAGCCACTCTTCTTTGGTTTTCCTTATTCATTGTCCAGCTCTCACATACATATGAGGCAACTGAAAATACCATGGCTTGTGTCAGACGCACCTTAGTCCTCAAGTAGACATCTTTACTCTTTAACACTTGAAAGATGTCCTTTGCAGCTGATTTGCCCAGTGCTATATGTTCTCTGATGTCCTGACTGCTGCTTCCATTGGCATCAATTGTAGAAACAAACAATATGAGGTTTGGTAATTGCAATCTTTTCTCCATTTATCGTGATGCTGCTTATAGGTCCAGATGTGAGAACTTTTGTTTTCTTCATGTTGAGGTGTAATCCATACTGTAGACTGAAGTCTTTAATTTTCATCAGTAAGTGCTTCAAGTCATCCTCACTTTCAGCAAGCAAAGTTGTGTCATCTGAGTATCATAGGCTGTTCATAAGCCTTCCTCCAATCCTAATGCCACATTCTTCATATATCCCAGCTTCTCATATTATTTGCTCAGCATACAGATTGAATAAGTATGGTGAAAGGATACAGCCCTGATGCATTCCCTTCTTGATTTTAAACCATGCAGTATCCCCTTGTTCTGTTCAAACAACAGCCTCCTGGTCTATGTGCAGGTTCCTCATGAGTACAAGTAAGTGTTCTGGAATTCCCATTCTTCTCAAAGTTATCCATAATATGTTATGATCCACACAATCAAATGCCTTTGTATAGTCAATAAAATACAAGTAAACATCTTTCTGATATTCTTTGCTTTGAACCAAGATCTATCTGCCATAAGCAATGATATCTTTCATTCCACATACTCTTTTGAATCCAGCTTGCATTTCTAGAAGTTCTCTGTCAATATACTGCTGCAATCATTTTTGAATTCCTTCAGTAAGATTGTGCTTGCGTGTGATATCAATGATATTTTTTGGTAATATCTACATTCTGTGGGATCACCTTTCTTTTGAATGGATACAAATATGGATCTGTTCCAGTCACTTGGCCAGGTAGCTGTCTTTCAAATCTCTTGGCAAAGCTGAGTGAGTGCTTCCAGTGGGCCATCGGTTTGTGGAAACTTCTCAATGGGTATTCCATCAATTCCCAGAGCCTTGTTTTTTGCCATTTCCTTTAGTGCAGCTTTGACTTCTTACTTCAGTGCCATTGGTTCTTGATCATATGCAACCTCCTGAAATGGATGATCATTTACCAATTCTTTTTGGAATAGTGATGCTGTGTATTCCATTCATCTTCTTTTGATGTTTCCTGCATCATTCAACATATTGCCCATGGAATCTCTCAATATTGCAATTTGAGGCTTAAATTTTTTCCTCAGTTCTTTCAGCTAGAGAAATGTGAAGATTTTACTTCTCTTTTGTTTTTCTAATTCCAACTCTTGGCACATTTCCATATAATAGTTGACTTTGTTTTCTTGGGCTGCTCTTTGAAATTTTATATTCAGCTCTTTTATACTGTCAATTCTCCCATTTACTTCAGCTACTCTCTGTTCAAGGGCAAGTTTCAGAGTCTCTTCTGACATCCACTTTGGTCTTTTCTTCTTTTCCTGTCTTTTTAATGACCTTTTGCTTTCCTCATACATGATGGTCTTGATGTTATCCCACAATTCTTCTGGTTTCCAGTAATTGGAGTTCAATGCATCAAATCTATTCTTTAGATTGTCTCTAAAGTCAGGAGGGATAAAACCAAGGTAGTATTTTGGCTCCTGTGGAGTTGTTTTAATTGTTTTCAGTTTCAGCTTAAGCTTGCATTTGAGTAGTTGATAGTCTGCTCCACAATCAACTCCAAGTCTTGCTTTGGCTGAAGATATTGAGTTTCTCAATCGCTTCTTTGCACAAATGTTGTTGATATTATTCCTGTGTATTCCATCTGGTGAAATACACATGTATAGCCACTGTTTGTGTTGTTGATAAAAGGTATTTGCAATGAATAAGCTGTTGGTCTTGCAAAATTCTATCATGTGATCTCCAGAGTCATTTCTATCACCAAGGCCATATTTTCCAAATACTGGTGATTCTTCTTTGTTTCCAACTTTTGCATTCCAATCACAAGTAATAATCAGCACATCTTGATTGCATGTTTGGTCAATTTCAAACTGCAGTTGGTAAATATCTTCAGATTCCTCATCTTTGGCTTTGGTGATTGATGTGTAAGCTTGAATAGGAGTAGTATTAACTGGTTTTCCTTGTAGGTGTATGGATATTATCCTATCACTGACAGCATTGTACTTCAGGATAGATCTTGAAACCTTCTTTGTGACAATAAATGACACACCATTCTTCTTCGATTTGTCATTCCCCATATAGTAGCTCATGTGATTGTCTGATTCACAATGGCCAAAAAAAGTCCATTTCAGCTCAGTAATGCCTAAGATATAGATCTTTATGTGTTCCATTTCATTTTTGAAAATTTTCCTAGATTTATACTTCATACATTCTATGTTCTGATTATTAATGGATGTTTGCAGCTGTTTCTTCCCATTTTGAGTCATGCCACATCAGAAAATGGAGGTCCTCAAAGCTTTACTTCATCCACATCATGAAGGTCTACTTAGGGGAGACAGCTCTTCTCCAGTATTTTGAGTGCCTTCTGACCTGAAGGGTTCATCTTCTTGCACTATTTGGACAAAGTTTCAGGGCTATTAATAAAGTTTCCCAGTAAAATATCAGACAGTGTTTCACTGCTTTCATAAGGTTTTCCCAAGCCAGTTCTTTGAGAAGTGGACTGCCCTTTACTTCTTCCAAGTCTGTCTTAGTATGGAAGAAACTGAAACCTGCCCACCATGGATGATCCTATTGGTATTTGAAATATCAGTGGCATAGTTTCCAGCCTTACATCAACAGATAAACCACCACAGTACAACAAACTTACAGATGAGTGGAGTCCTTTCATAAATGAGCATTCTCCATTGCTTGCTCTTTCTCTCTATAGTGACCCACAGAGTTAGCACATGGCATAACTCTCATTGTTGTCAAGTCAGATCCTACTCATAGTGACCCCTCCTTGAGTTTCTGAGGCAGTATCACTGTGCAAGTAGATTGTCCAACCTTCCTTCTGAGAGTGGCCAGTGGATTTGAACTGCCAGCCTTCTGGTTAGCAGTCAAATGCCTTAAGCACTATGCTACCAGAGCTCCAAAGAAGAGTCACAAATTAATGAATCATCCTTTAGCCTGGTCCTTGATTGAGAGTATATGGAGAAAAAGTCTGTTCATTGAGAATGAACAAGAAATGAATATTTCTTTTGTTAAGTAGTTGAGAGTTTATTGCAGCATAACCTCACTTAATGCAGCTAATATACTCATTATGTTTCAGTATCCTCATCTGTAATTTGCATAATTACAATCCCTAGTTATTTTTGTGCTTGTCAGAAAATTTTATTGAAGCAAGAGATTAATACAGTTTTATGATTCTTATTATTGGTAGTAGTATGTATTCCCCTCACTTTATAGATTTTTAATTCTAGACTATTTCATCTGTCTAAAGGCCTTAATTTACTACCATTGTGTTTATATTTTCTACTATGCCTACCATGCCAATTTAATTTTAAGTCTTTAATTTTACCTTAACAAAATATAACCATGATGGAATATATAACATTTTGGCCATGGGGAATGTTTTCATGTGATAGTAAAATCTCAGCTTCTGATTTAATTCTGATTTTTAGAAATTATATTATTTTCTATTATGCAGAATAATAGATATAAAATATGGAGATGAACCACCACTTGTCTATAATTTTGTCATACGCTGGTGGCCAATGTGTTGCTGTGAAGCTGGAGAATATGCCACCAGTTTTTCAAATACCAGCAGTGTCACCCATAGTGGAAAAATTTCAGCAGAACTCCAGACTAAGACAGACTGCAAAGAAGGTTGAGGCTGTCCATTTCTGAAAAAATTGACCAGTCAAAATCTCATGAAGAGTGTTCTATTATATTATTGGAAAAATTTGTGAATAGCAGTGAAACTTTGTCTGATATAGTGACAGAAGGTAAGCCCCTCAGGTTGAGAAGAACTCAAAATACCACTTGGAAAAAACTGCCTCCACAAAGTAGAAGTTAACCTTAAAAATGTGGATGGAGTAAAGTTTTCAGGCCCTTCATTTGCTGATGGGGCATGACTCAAAATGACAAGAAATAGCAGTAATCATCCATTAATAATCAGAACATGGAATGTACAAAGTATAACTAGGAAAAATGTGAGTTGTCAAAAATGAAATGGAACACATAGAGATCAATATCCTATGCATGAATAAGCTGAAATGGAGTAGTATTGGTCTTTTTTAATTAGACAATCGTATGGTCTACTATGCCAGGAATGACAAATTGAAGGTATTGTGTTCATTTTCAAAAAGAACAATTCAAAATCTATCTTGAAATACAGTGTTGTCAATGATGTGATAATATCCACACAGCTACAAGGAAGATCAGTTAATACTACAAATATTTAAATTTATGCACAACCATTAAAGCTAAAGATGAAGAATTGAAAATTTTTACCAACATCTGCAGTCTGAAATTGACCAAATATTCATTCTCAGTGTAGTGATAATTGTAGGTTATTGGAATGCAAAAGTTCAAAACAAAGAGAATCAGTAGTTAGAAGATATAGCCTTAGTGATAAAAGTGATGTTGGAGATTGCATGGTAGAATTTTTCAAGACCAACAACTTACTTATTACAAATACCTTATCAGCAATGTAAACAGAGACTCTACACTTGGACCTCACCAGACAGAATGCACAAGAATCAAATCGATCACATATGTGGCAAGAGGAGATGGAGAAGCTCAATAACATCAGTCAAAACAAGGCCAGGAGCTCACTGTGGAACAGACCATCAATTGCTCATATTCAAGCTCAAGTTGAAACTGAAGAAATTTAAAACAAATCCATGAGAGCCAAAATATGACTTTGAGTATATAATTCCTGAATTTAAAGACCATCTGAAGAGCAGGTGTGATGCACTGAATACCAATTACTGGAGAGCAGACAAGTTGTGTGATGACATCAAGAATATCATACATGAAGAAAGCAAGAGGTCATTAAAAAGACAGAAAAGGTATAAAAGACCAATATGGATGTCAGAAGAGACTCTGAAAATTTCTACTGAATGGAGAATAGCTAAATGATAAAATTGAAGAGCTGAACAGAAGATTTCAAAAAGTGGCTCAAGACGACCAAGTATAGTATTATAATGAAATGTGCAAATATTTAAAGTTAGAACACCAAAAAGGAAGAACGTGCCTAACATTTCTCAAGCTGAAAAGAACTGAAGAAAAAATTCAATCCTCAAATTGCAATACTGAAAGACTCTATGGGCAAAATATTGAACAATACAGGAAGCATCAAAAGAAAATGGAAGGAATACACAGAGTCACTGTACCAAAATAATTGGTCAATGTTTAACTATTTTAGGATGTAACATGTGATCAAGAACCAAAGGTATTGAAGGAAGCAGTCCAAGCTGCACTGAAAGAGTTGGCAAAAGGCTCCAGGAGTTAATGGAATACCTATTGAGATGTTATAACAAACAGATATAGGACTGGAAGTGCTTAATCATTTATGCCAATACACTTGGAAGACAGCCACCTGGCCAATTGATTGTAAGAAATCCATATTTCTAAAGAAAAGTGATTCAACAGAATGTGGAAATTTTTGAACGATATCGCTAATTTCATATGCAAGTAAAATTTTGCTGAGAATAATTTAACAATGGTTGCAGCCATATATATTGACAGAGAACTCCCAGAAATTCAAGCTGGATTCAGAAGAGGACATAGAATCTAATATATCATTGCTGATGTCAGATAGATCTTGGCTGAAATCAAAGAATACCAGAAATATGTTTACTTCTGTTTTATTGACTATAACTATGAGGATCATAACACATTACAGATTAAACTGAAAAGAATGGGACTTCTAGAACACTTAATTATGCTCATGAGGAACCTGTACACAGACCAAGAGGAAGTAATCCATATAGAACAAGGGAATACTGCATGATTTACAATCAAAGAAGGTGTAGATCAGGGTTGTATCCTTTCATAATACTTATTCTATCTGCATGCTGAGCAAAACAAATGAAAAGCTGGACTATATGAAGAAGAATGTGATATCAGGATTGGAGGAAGACTCCCTAACAACCTATTATTATACAGATGACACAATCTTACTTGCTGAAAGTGAGGAAGACTTGAAACACTTACTGATGAAAGTCAAAGACTATAGTCTTCTGTGTGGATTACATGTCAATATAAAGAAAATAAAAATTCTCACAACTGGACCAATAAGCAACATAACAATACATAGAGAAAATACTGAAGTTGCCCAAGATTTAATTTCACTTGGATAATAATACCCATGGAAATAGCAGTTAAAAAATCAGATATAATATTGAATTGGGCAATTCCTTTGCAAAAAAACTCTTTAAAGTGTTAAGGAGCAAAGATGTCACTTTGAAGACTAAAGTGTGCTTAAATCAAACCATGGTATTTTCAATTATCTCTTGTGCACGTGAAAGCTGGAAAATGAATAAGAAAGACAGAAGTGTTAATGCCTTAGAATTGTGGCATTGGGGAAGAATACTGAAAATACCATGTACTACCAGATGACCGAACCAAGCTGTCCCAGAAGAAAAGGACTATTGCTTAGAAGTCAGAAGGGGCAGACATCATCACACCTACTTTGGTCATGTTTTCAAAAGGGACCAGTCCCTGCAGAGGATATCATACCTGGTAAGGGAAAAGGGGAAGACCCTCAATGAGATGGATTGACATTGTGGCTGTAACAGTGGGCTCAAGCATAGCAAGGATTGTGAGGATGGTGCAGGACTCGTCAGTGTTGTTCTGTTGTACACAAGATTTCTATGAGTCGGAGCTGACTCTTCGTCACCAAACTGCAACAACAACAACATGCAGGAGAAAATATTAGTTAGGTCACTGGAAAAAATGGAAGAGGTAAAGAGAGAAAAGTTAAAAATGGTAAACATTGGAGTACAAAAGATTATCTCAGGATTTTTCTGTGTAGCTCTAACTCAGACCAAACCCATTACAATCAAGTCAATTCTGATTCATAGCAACTCAATTGGGCAAAATAGAACTTCCCCAAAGGGTTCCAAGGCTGTCAGTCTTTACAGTAGCCGACTGCCACATCTTTCTTCCATGGAGGGCCTGGTATATTTGAATCATGGACCTTTACATTAGCTGCCAAATATTATAACCAAAGTGCCACCAAGTTGCTTTTGTATTTCTCTAGATATAGGTTTATCTATGAAGCTTTGGATTTGACTATTTTAATTTCTCTCCATCCCTTATAGTGAAATAAGAATTTTCTTTGCTCTTTGAAAAAGTTAAGCTCTTTACAAACATACTTTACTTAATCCACATGACATCAGAGACAGGTATTATTTCCTGTTCTTTGAAGATAAGCAAAATATAACATATACCACAAAAAGAATAAAAGAGTCACTCTTTACCCAATGTCATTTACTCTATGGGGAAGGCAACTTAAAGTCTTCATTTCTATTCAGTTGTTCATTTATTTTAAGCTAGAGACAAGTATGAAAACAACAATTTCTCAAAGCAGAGCTATGGGAACATTTTCCCTGGAGAAGCAAAATATTTTTACATTATTGTCTTATTTTGCTCAACTCTAGGGAAGAATTTAGGGACCAAGGAAAGGTACAAATGGATTAACAGATTTCTTGGACCTAACACTCTTTGGATGCTAGGAGGTTCATCCAGTAGAAATGAAAATGAGAATACTTAATTTGAAGAAAAAGAAATATCATTTTTCTTAAATGAGTAAAATCAGTCATATTGCATTTAAACTCTAGTAAGGGAAAATAAGTACCTCTATTTTATTATTTGGAGCTCTGGTAGCAAAGTGCCTAAGGCACTTGCCTGCTAACCAGACGGCTGGCGGTTCAAACCCACCAGCCACTCCTCGGAAAGAAGGTTGGGCAATCCTACTTCTGTAGTGATACTGCCTTGGAAACCCAAGGAGGGGTCGCTGAGTCGGGTTTGACTCGACGGCACATAACAACAACAACAACAACAAGGGAAAATTAATTAAATCTTTTATACTTATATTAGAGAATTACACAAGATATATTACTAGAGAGCATTTATGTTTTATGTCCATAATTATCATTTAAGATAAATAAATTGTGCTATGATGGATACTATGTGAAGAAACAGTCTTCTGTATCTAAAATTATAATCTATGCTGCTGGTAAAACTTAAGGGGATTTTAAGAATATTGAATAGATAATTTAAATGTGATATATTAGTACTTTTCAACTCATTGAACATTGAATTATCTGCACAGTCTACACTGGCCATTTCCTATAAGGAGCTGTTTATTCAATTGGGAAAGAACAACTCAAACAGGAAATAATTAACAAATTAATCAAATATTCAAAAAAAATTCAGAATCCTTGTTCTATAACAAATTTAAATAAAAACAGTGTTTACATGACAAATTAAGTTCCCATTTAATAATTTCTATACATATTGTTAGCTGACATTAGTTATATTTTTCATAATATGTCAATATTCTCATTATTTCCATTCTGTTTTTCCCATTTCTATTAATCTAGTTTCTCCACCCCCACATAAGAAATTTTATAAGGCAATAAGAAACACTCTACATTTCCAAAAAAGAGAAAAACCTGTGAAAAATATTCACTCTTAAAAATGATTTGTGTTCAAATAATATTCTCCTTATATCAGTCATGCTGTATAAATCAAAAATACCTATTATCTAGTATTGAGAACAATATAGAGAAAAGAGTAGCCTAATAAATTGCCAATAATATTGCAAATTGCTTTAAAAAAATTCTAGAGGGATACTTTTTAAAAACCTTCATTTAAAACACATAGTCAATATAATAATTCATACATAATAATCATGAATGTACATAGAGATTTGGATAAAATGATATTCCCTGTAAAAGTATTTGTGTAAAGTATTGAAACCAGCAAAACATTTAAACTCATATGGCAAACTCACATGAGAAAATTCTACTCTGTTCAAGAATGTTGTAGGAGAATGTGTAATGACATTCAAAATAATCATAAAATGTTACAAAAGATAAATCAAATAATTTGAAAAATCTCCAAATTCAATAAAAACTCATAGAAATCAGAATTGATCTGGATGAAGGCAACAAAGAAATGTCACAGAGAAAGTCACATGAGCTGGGCTGTGAAAAATAAGCATGTTTTGGAGTAGCTAAGTTGACAATACAGAAATTTCTGGGTTGAACAAAAATGCATTGGCAAAGTTACAGAAATAGCAATAATTATATAGTGTGCTGGAAATAAAAAGAACTATGGTCTAATTAGAATGAAAATGAATGATGGAAAGGGAAGAATGGAACTAATATTATCACAGCTAGCAATTATTAAACCTTACTATGTGCAAGGAAAAGTGGTAAACATGTATATTAAATGTATTCTCTTATCTTGATACCACTACTCCATGAAGACTAGTCCCTGGGTGATGCAAATGGTTGACACATTCAGGTACTAATTAAAAAGTGGGTTATTAGACCCAGAAGTGCCTCAGAAGAAAAGCCTGATGATCTACTTCCAAAAATCTAGCAATTGAAAACCCTATGGAGCACAGTTCTACTTTGACACACATAAGGACATATGTCAGAGTCAATTCAAGGGGAACGGATAAACTCCATGAAGTCAGTATGTACTCTTAATACTATCTTGTAGGACAAAAGAGGTGAATGCAAGGTTCTGGAGGTAGATTACCTTTTTTTCCTTTCTTAGATCCTCTACCTACTAGCTATCTAATCTGGGGCAAGTTACAAAGCCTCTTTAAACCATATAATAATGGTAATAACAGTAGCTGGCACATGCATTTGTTGCAAAGATTAAATGAGGTGATACTTGTATTGTTTTTAGGACAATGACTGGTGAATGGTAAGTGCTCAGAATATTTCATTTAGTTTTATTAAATGAGAAAATTGAGTCTCCAAATGGAGATTTGAACCCAAGTCTATCAGACCACAAAGCCTAATCTCCTGAACTCAGTGCTGTCCACTTGTCTATATTCATTCCCCCACAGGTTACAATGAAATTCATTCTCATTCCTTGGAAGTAAGGACAAATCTTCCCTCCCCTGACTTGGTACATGATGAATCAGAGCAGAAACAAGAAAATGTTAGCCAATGAAAGAGAATGGTTTCCAAAACTGTTATTTCTCCAGACTCTGAGAAGGATATCCATATTTTTGAGGAAATAGTGTACTTCTCAGCAGAGAGGCTAGTCAGCTTTGGAAACAAAGCAAAAGGATTTTGTCACAGCCTGTGCCCACTGTAATCCAGATGTAGGAGAGAATGGAAAAACAGTCAAATGGCTGTGAGTGTTCTGTTTCTTTTAGCTATTCTGTTACAGCCTTAGCCAGTCATGAATAAACATTAGATTAATTTTATTACTTGATTCCTCTAGTTCTTCCATTGATTCCCACTTAGATCTGTCTTTGGAAAGCAATACAGTGAACTTTTCCATGGACATATGTCTTTATGACAGTTATATTTTCATTTAAGATTTATTTTCTGTACCAATCTTATAAATGCGGTTAAGTTAGGCTGGCTGTGTAATTTATTATCTAAACTACAGTATTTTAAGAGTGAAATAGGGCAATTTTAATGCTATGTGAGATAAGCCAAAAACAGACAGCCTTGGGTTAACTGGGACAGATAGCCAGGCTAGATCAATATAGTCAAGACAGACATATTTGTACTGATTTCCAAAAAGGTGATCCAATGGCACATAGACATTATATAAAAAAAAAAAAAATCATTAATAACACACATAAGTAAAATTTTCATGAAGATAATTAAAAAATGAATACAGCTATACATTGAAAGGGAGCTGCTAGAAATTCAAGCCAAATTCAGAAGAGGATGTAGAACAAGAGATGTAATTGCTGAAATCAGATGCATCTTGAGTGAAAATAGAGAATACCAGAAAGATATATACCTGTGTTTTATTGACTATGAAAAGGCATTTGACTATGTGGATCATAACAAATTCTGGATAACATTTCAATGAATAGGAATTCCAGAACACTTAATTGTGTTCATAAGGAGTCTATACATAGACCAAAAGGTAGTTTGAACAGAGCAAGGGAATGATTAGTACATGGTTTAATATCAGGAAGGGTATGCATTAAGGTTGTGTCTTTTGACCATACTTACTCGATCTGTATACTGAACAGACAATCCATGAAACTGGAGTATATGGAGAAGAATATATGGAACATCAGGGGTGGAAGGAAACTCATTAACAACCCGTGATATGTAGATGACACAACTTTCATTGCTGAAAGTAAAGAAGACTTGAAGCACTTACTGATGAAGATCAAAGACTACAATATAGATTACACTTCAACATAAAGAAAACAAAAATCCTCACAAATGGATCAATGAGCAACATCATGATAAATGCAGAAAAGATTGAAGTTGTCAAGGATTTCATTTTCTTTGAACCATAAATCAACACCAGTGGAAGTAGTAGTGATGAAATCAAATGGCATATTTCATTGGGCATTTGTGCTGCAAAAAATCATCTCAAAAGAGTTAAAGAGCAAAGATGTCACTTTGAGAACTAATTAGTTCCTGGCCCAAACCATGGTATTTTCTTTCTTTCTTTCTTTTTTAATTTTTATTATGATTTGGATGAAAGTTTGCAGAGCAAATTCACTTTCCATACAGCAGTTCACATACACTTTGTCTCATGACATTGCCTGCACCTTCCAACAATGCAACAGCTCTCTTCTCACATTACCCCATAGTTACCTCTTCCCTGTCTTTCCCTCCCATGCACTCTTACCACCCCCCCCGAGCTGTTTCCCTGTGCATACACAGCCCTTCTGTTCCCCCATGATTGATCTCTCTGAGGAGTGTATCTACCTAATGTAAATGTTCAGCTCATATGCCTGTCTTTTGTTTGTCTGGAAGCCACAGGAGAGGGCTCAATTCCAGACCTGAAAGGCAGCTACGGGAAATAGTCTCAGGGGTTCCACCAGGCTCTATCAGACCAGGAAACCTGGTCCCTTTTTTTTTTTTTTTTTTTAATGATTTTGAGTTTTGTTCCACATTTTCCTCCCACACTATCCAGGATCTCCTATATAGATCCTCCTCTGAATTGTTGACTGGTAGCCGGGCACCAACTAATTCTTCTGGTCTCATAGTTGTATAGGCTGAGGGTCACATTGTGTGTCAGTCCCTTGAACTAATTGCTTCCATTTAATCTTTGGTTTTTGTCATTTTTGTTTTCTCTGGAGAAGAAACCCATCTGGAGGAGAGACCCATTGTTGCATCTAGATGGCTGCTTACAAGCTTTTAAGATCTCAGTTGGTACTTGCCAAAGTAGGGTGTGGAACAAAGTTTTTGTGTAGTATGTTACACCAATTGAGCTTGATGTCCCCTGCAACCATGGTGGTCCTGAGCTCACAGGTCCTACTACTCACTGCTTCTGGGTGGCAGGCTATGGCTAAGAAGTCACTACAATCTTGTCTCTTATCAACTCTACTATATACCTGGAAATCCATACAGAACATACAAATACACTTGTAGAAACATTGTGTGTCAATGCTATACATGGTGTGTTAAGCTTGGTTCTCTAGAGAAGCAAAACCAGTAAAGCTAATACACATATCTAGAGAGAGAAATGTATCTTAGGAAAATGACTCACACACTTATAGAAGCTGGAAAATCCCAAGTTCTTAGATCAAATGTCAAGCTAGAGGCTTTTCCCAACTCATGCAGCTGCAGAGGCTGATGAGCTCAAGTTGGTAGCAGTATACCAGCTATTGACTCCAACGAATGACAAATCCAAGATTCTCAGGCCATATGGTGGATAGTTCGCTCACAGACAGTTGTAGGCAATACAACAGGATCCCACTCCACAGAAGAGTGTCTCTTTTTTTCAGGATGTCCATAAATATATTGGAAGCAGCCCACACCCCTGGAGAAAGTTGCTTTCAATGGACTGGCTGCTCAAAACATATACATCTGATTTCATCATGGGAATAACCCATATCACAACTGCTTAAACCACTCAGAATTGTGGTCCAGGCAAGTTGACACACGACTCCAACTATCACACATGGTCGTGGGCATACTCCCCACTTCATAGACATACCTAATCATTTAGCCTGTCCACCCATCTATCCACCCATATATCAATGTTTGCCATCACTGACAACAAAGTACTGTGTGTGCAAAAGGATTCACCTTGTTATCTGTACCTCCCATGCACCTCTCTATGTCTTTCTCTTCCTTAATGCCACTATGTTGGTCACTCACATTTGGTACATTGTACTTCCATTCACTCAAATCAATACTTCTTTCTATTTATCTAAGTGTTCCCTCCTCTCTGCTCCCACCCCTAGTAAACAACAAAGAAAATTTCCTTCCATATATAAAGCTTTCCTTGACTTTTTACAATAATGGTCTAATACAATATCTGTCCTTCTGTGATCAACTTATTTCACTCTGCATAATGTCCTCCAAGTTCATCCACATTATGTGATGTTTTGCAGATTCTACATTATTCTTCAGGGTTGCATAGTATTCCATTGTGTGTATGTACCATAATTTGGTTATCCATTCTTCTGTTGATGGACACCTAAATAGTTTCCATCTTTTGGCTATTATAAATAGTGCTGAGATGAACATGAAGGTGCATATATCTGATCTTGTCCTGGCTTTCACTTGTTTAGGCTATATACCAATAATGGAATGGCTAGGTCAAATTGTATTTCTAATTCCAACTTATTAAGGAATTGACATACTGATTTCCACAGTGGTTGTATCAGTTGACAGTCCCACCAGCAGTGTGTGAGAGTCCCATTCTCTCCACATCCTCACCAGCATTTGTTATTTTCTGTCTTGTTGAACATTGCTACTAGTGCTGGGGCAAGATTGCATCTCATTGTTGTTTTGATTTATATCTCTCTAATGACTAATGATTGTGAACATTTCTTCATGTGTTTGTTGGCTGCCTGAACATCCTCTTTGGTGAAGTGTCTATTGAAGCTATGGTATTTTCAATTGTCTTATACACATTGAAATTCCAGGCAATGAATAAGGAAGACTGAGAATTATTGATGCATGTGAATTATTGTTTTGTCTAAGAGTATTGACTACAACATGGACTCCCAGAAGAACGAACACATATGTGTTGAGTGAAGTACAGCCAGAATACTCCTTAGAAGCAAGGATGAAGACACTTCATTTCACATACTTTGGACTTGTTTTCAAGAGGAACCAGTCCCTGGGGAAGACATCCTGCTTGGTAAAGTAGGGTGTCAGTAAAAAAAAAAAAAAAAAAAAGAAAAAGAGAGAGAGATGCTCAGCCAGACAGCAAGATGGATTGACACAGTGGCTGCAATAATGTGCTCAAAGATTGTGAGGATAGTGAAAGACCAGGTGATATTTCATTCTGTTGGACATAGGGTCTCTACAAAAGAGAACTAACTTTGCAGTACCTAACAACAGGTGAGTTTGAGCTAATGCTTGAGATTTTAAAATACTCTATCCCACTTCTTCCTCAAAGTTAGATTTTCAATCAAAAAGCCAGTATAGCTTAGTATACACAAGATAATAAGACATAAGATACAGTCAGTCCCTGGTTAAGAATGTCTCACTTATGTACAATGCATAGTTATGATGAATCAACCCCATAAACCCTATTATATTAAAAATTCAAATTCATACAATGGTTTGTAATGACAAATAGGTGCTAATTTGCTGTGTGCATCAAGATATTATTATTAATATTATTAGTCTATTATTATGTTGAAAATATTTTGGTTTACCTGAAAATGTATCTTTAATTACTTTATGCATGGAAAGTTATACTTTGTAATATATACTAAGATAAGCATTTGACCAACTGATAATAGATACAACCATAAGGCAAACTTAAGAAAGGAACTTACTTGTATTTCAGGAAATGCCTTTAATGCTTGGAAGGCTTTAAGTTATGGTTGTGTGATATTGAATTTCCCAGTTTTAAATTGGAAGTATTAAGGTGCATTTGATAGCTTTATTGTAAGTATGTGTATATACTACACATACATACATATATACAGTATGTGTGTGTGTAGATATATATATATATATTTCTACACACACACATATACATATATTTGCTTGTATATTTATGTTAGACTACCAATGAAGGTCAAGTCCTGGTATCTCTTACTATGTTCATCACTGTGTAATGCTACTTTCTGAGGCTTTTTGAAGCTAGGAATCTAATCTTTCTCAAGTAGTGTTCTAATGTGCTGTATAATTTCTTCAAACTTCCCTAAATACTGTTTTCTAAGAAAATAATTTCTCTATGCTTCTGTAGTGGTATTGCCTCAGAAACCCAAGGAGGTATCGCTATGAGTTGGGTCCAACTTGATGGCACATAACAAAAACAACATGTATTAATATGGTTAGAACAAAGGTATATACCTCAGCCAAAGTGTTTTCAGTTTTTCCTTCTACCAACAGATGGCAATAGTTAATTGGTTTGATAATAATTTGGAAGTAGAATACATAGATTTGTGAACTTCATTTCAGTAACATATTTTCAAGTATGGATGTTTCCATTTTACGCAAGAACTATAATCATATGACAGTTTTTTTTTGTTTTTTTTTTTTTTTTTAACCTAGAACTGGTCATTTTTGGTAAGAGGGAGAAAGCATCTTTAGAAGAGAGGACTTAAGTGTTCCCTAGGGAGAAGGGCATTTTGAACTCCAATGACTTCTCCTGGATAGCAGGGACAATTTTGCATGTGTAGAATTTGATGCCATCAAATTAGAATTGAGAAACCTAAGTATGAAAATAGATGGTGGAAATTATGATAATGAAAGGGCTCCCCAGTGTGTGATTTCTATTGTTGTTGTTAGGTGTTGAGTTGGTTCCAACGCATAGTGACCCTACGCATAGTAGAACAAAACACTGCCCAATTCTGCATCATCCTCACAATTATTGGTGTGTTAGAGGCCATTTATACAGCCACAGTGTCAGTCCATCTTGTTGAGGGTCTTCCTCTTTTCCACTGACTGTCTACTTTACTTTACATGATGTCCCTCTCTAGGGACTTGTCTAAAGTAAGTGAGATGTAGTCTCGTCATCCTCACTTCTAAGGAGCATTCTGACTCTACTTCTTCTAAGACAGATTTGTTTATTTATTTATTAATTTTTTTTTTTTTTTGCAATCTTTGCCAACACTATAATTCAAAGGCATCACTTCTTCTATCTCCCTTATTCGTTGTCCAGCTTTCACATCTATATGAGGGAATGGAAAATATCATGACTTGGATCAGGTAGACCTTGGTCCTAAAAGTGACATCTTTGCTTTTTAACAGTGTAAAAATGTCTTTTGCAGCAGATTTGCCCAATGCAGTATGCTGTTTGAATTCTTCACTGCTGCTTCCATGGGCCTTGATTGTGGATCCAAGTAAATGAAATCCTTGACAACTTCAATATTTTCTCCATCTGTTATCATGTTGTCTATACGTCCATGTGTGAAGATTTTTATTTTCTTCATGTTGAAGCATAACTTATACTGAAGGCTAGAGTGGAGGAATTGATAGACAGGAGGTGAGCAAAGAAACAAAGTGAAACAAAGAAAGACAAAATAGTGATGTAAGATTTTTAAAAAATGCAATTAACTGTAGTGTCATGGAAGTCAGTGAAAGTGGACTATAATTTGAAAAGGATTTGTGAGAAAATAAGAGCAGCAACAAAAATGATCTTATACTGTAAGCTGGAATCAGCTTTATGGCAGTGAGTTTGTTTTTTCAGTTTTTACCTATTATGTTGTTACTGCCAATCTTCAGTATGGTCAAATTCTTTGGAATGTTCCATTTATTTGCCAAACTCTATTGGAGAAAAAAATAAAGGAAGAAATAAACCTGACTCAAGATTTATAATGTTTATGTTGTTGTTGTTGTTATGTGCCATGGAGTTGGACCCGACTCATAGAGTCCCTTCTTGGGTTTCCGAGGCAGTATCATTACAGAAGTAAATTGCCCCACAGTATTGTATTTATATAGCATAATATTTACAATATCTTTGACAAGTGAAAGAGCATGATTTTACCAGAAAAATAATGATGTGACTATGGCATTAAGGGGGAGCTCTGGTGGCATAGTGCCTAAGGCATTTACTGCTAACCAGAAGGCTGACAGTTGAAACCCACCAGCCACTCTTGAAAGGAAGGTTGAGTAATCTACTTCCATAGTGATACTGCCTTGGAAACCCAAGGAGGGGTCGCTATGAGTTAGATACCACTCAATGGCAGTGAGTTTGGTATGTCATTAAGGAAGTTAACTGTAGCCTGTGGTGTAACAGCTCAGAGAACTTCCAGCAGTGAGATAGATTCAATGGATCCATGGCAAGCCTAGAACAGCTTCTCTCAAATATGATATAGGTATGTTAAGATGGCATCTAGAATCAATACTGATCCAGAAATCCCACAGATATACTAAAATATTCACCCTCGGAGCTATCGAGGATACCTGAGATTTCTCAGCTTTATGATTGGTATATGTTGTGTGAAAATTCATTTTATGATCATTACTGAACAGCTTAACAGGGTCTGGCAGGACTCTAATAGATTCTCCCCCCACTCCACGCAAGAGATATTGGAATATGGAAGTGGCAGTAATTATACTTTTTTTTTTTTTCCTCTCTTAAGTATCATGGGAGCTGTGGTGGTCTAGTGCCTAAGGCATGTGACTGCTAACCAGAAGGCTGGAGGTTCAAACCCATCAGCCACTCCTGGGAAGGAAGGTTGGACAATCTACTTCTGTAGAGATACTGCCTCAGAAACCCAAGGAGGGGTCATTATCAGTTGAATCCACTCCATGGCAGTGAGTTTTGTGTTTGGTTTTAGTTTAAGAGACCACACTCTACATATTCTCATTTAGAGTTAAGGAAAATAGCTCCTGTAGAGAATATGTGTCAGGCTTGTGGCATAGTCAATGAACTTTTTAACAATTTTCATTTAAACAAAATTCCATTAAAAAAATTTGCATCTTACATACATCTCTTAGTCTTTTTTGTTTGTTTGTTTTTGTTTTTCTCCTTGTCTATAGGAGTCAAATTGCACAAAGTCTAAAATTTGAATAATGATAAATATTAGTCTAGTAATGTTCCTATTATTCACATTTAGTTGACTTAAATCAAGAAAAGAAACACAAATATTTAAAGCAATATGACTAACAAAAATTTAACATTAAAATACAACCATTGGCATTCCATTTAATTCTATTTAAGGAAGAATTTATTTACCCATAAATAGATGTGACTATAGAAAAAATATAATTATTGTTATTTTATTCTGTAAAATTGATAGCAACTTGATCAAATTTAAATATGATCCATAAATAAGAATTATGGGTATTTAGGGTATTTATTAGACTTTTAGAAAGCATATTATTTTTATGGATTTTTTTTTTTTTGCCTTAACAATCTTAATGGTTAATGCTCTGGTGGCATAGTTCCTAAGGCATTTGACTGCTAATCAGAAGGCTGGTGGTTCAAACCCACTAGCCACTTCTTGGAAGGAAGGTTGGGCAATCTACTTCCATAGTGATACCACCTCCAAAACCCAAGGAGGGGTCACTGTGAGTCAAATCTGACTTGACAGCAGAGAGTTCGGGGTTTTTTGGTTTATATCCTTCTTAAATAAATAATTTGGTAAATAATTTAATAAATTAATTTGGTAAGAAGAAAGTGAGTATTCATTGTTTATTAGATATTATAAATGATATATATTTTCATTGGAGACCATAATCATCTAATTTTAACTTCTGATATTTTTTGAAGTGATCCCATTACTGCCAAATTCTATACACTGTTAAACAATGTACACATGCATAGCCAATATTCAACATACATGCTTTCTTCAGTAAATATCAGAATATACGCAGCCTCTGGGTGCTGTAGATGCTTAATGTGATTGAACAAAAGATTGGAAATTTGTGTCCACCCAGATACTGATCAGAAGAAAAGCTGGAGATTTGCTTTTGAAAAAATCAGCCATTAAAAATCCCATGGATCACAATTGTACTCAATATAGATATGAGGTCCCCATCGCTGGAATTGACTTGACGGCAACTGGGGAAAAAAAAATGGAATATAGACCAAAAACTCACTAATAATTATAATAAAATATCTTATTTTGTCTGTTGTATTCTGGCTGTGTGATTTCAAGCAATTTACTTAACTTCTGAGATCATCAGTTTCCTCATCTGTAAAATGAGGTCATCGTTGACTTGGAGGGTTTGTGAAAATGAGACATACTGGGCAGTATGCATCTGGTCTCAGAAGGAAGGTTGGGTGATCTACTTATCTGGAGATACTCCCTCAGAAACCCAAGAAGGGGTCACTATGAGTCGAATTGACTCATTGGCAGTGAGTTTGGTTTTTGGTTTTGTTTTGCATATGGCAGTTAGGTACTCAATAATGGGTAGCTGTTAGTACATGAAATTGAGAAAAAGAAGCTCTAAACCAAGAAAAATAAATCCACTGCCATCCAGTTGACTCCTACTTATAGTGACCACCATCTGGTTTCCAAGGCTGTAAATCTTTACATAAGCAGACTGCTTCATCTGTCTCCCAAAAAGCAACTTATGGATTTGAACAACCAACATTTTAAAGCTGATGCCTTAACCACAGAACTATGTTGTTGTTGTCCTTACGTGCCGTCGAGTGGGACCCGACTCATAGCGACCCCTCCTTGGGTTTCCCCGGCAGTACCACTACGGAAGCGGATTGATCCATCTTCCTTCCGAGGAGTGGCTGGTGGGTTTGAACGCCAGCCTTCTGATTAGCAGCCAAGTGCCTTAGGCTCCCACAGAACTATGAGAACTCCTTAAACAACCTCTACTCTCTTCCTAGGAGCTCTGGTAGCATAGTGCCTAAGGCACTTGACTGCTAACCAGAAGGCTGGCAGTTCAAACCCACCAGCCACTCCTCAGAAGGAAGGTTAGGCAATCCTACTTCCATAGTGATAACTGCTTCGGAAACCCAAGGAGGGGTCACTAGGAGTCGAGGACAACTCGATGGCAAATAACAACAACAACAACACTCTCTTCCTAAAAATAAATCCAGAAAGAAGCAGCTAATGATCATAGCTATATTGCTACAAGAATGTTGACTTTTTGTATCATTGACAAAGCCTTTCTATGACACTAGGTACTCATTCAGTGCTTTTATATACCACACACATGGAGATTAGAACAGTGCTGCAATTTTAACAATCTCGCCTTAGTTTCACACAATCAGATAAAAGGAGATTTTATAAAGCCATGTAAAAGATCTGTCAATCTGTGTAAAAACATTAGTGAAACACAAATTTTCATTAAACTTTACCAAATGTAACTCTTCAGTTAGTGAGAGTGAAGAATAGGAAGTTGACGAAATATAAGATTAGTATGCTAGGCTGGAATTTAATAATTTTTTCTCTTTCAATGGATGTGCTTTGGTACTGACCTAATTTCTATGCTAATTTATAGGGTTTATGATTGCTTTATTCTTTGCATAGCTCATACTTTTTCCTTTTTCCAAATCCCCCAGGGATTGACTTGGAAAGTAAGGCATATGCATCATCAATAATCAGCATTCAGTTAGCTGTTCATTATTCAGCAACTGCTAATCCACTTTGTGGATTTTCCATGCCCTTTTTTCTATCCCTCCTCAATCCCACCACCTTTCTTTTGATGATTTCACTGCTCATTATCACCTCCACCAGAAGTGAGAAGGAAGAATGTGAAATTTAAATGAGTCAAAAATGCCTTTTTAAAAATTATTTTGTGCATAGGGATAGAGAGTTGAAAATGTTAACTAAAATTAGACCTGGGATTTTCTCATGATATCTTCGGTCCACAATTATCCCTGTTAAAGTGATATAATGTTAATTGAGTTCTGAAAATAAAAGTACCTTTCAACCCCATCATATCCCTTCCTCTCGCACCGTATGAGGAAAGAGCAGTGTGAAGTGTGCACTTATGTTTTCATATATATATATACCTGTTATATGGGAGCTCTGGTAGCATAGTGGCTAAGACACTTGCCTACTAACCAGACGGCTGGCGGTTCAAACCCACCAACCGTTCAAACCCACCAGCCACTCCTCAGAAGGAAGATTGGGCAATCCTACTTCCTTAGTGATACTGCCTTGGAAACCCAAGGAGGGGTCTCTATGAGTCGGGTTTGACTCGACGGCACGTAACAACAACAACAAACAACCTGTTATATACCCATTTCATTGTATGTCCATTGCTTTTAAGTCTATTTCAACTCATAGTGACCCTGTACAGGACGGTAGAGCTGTCCCGCTGCGGAAGAACGATTAGGTGGTCTGTTTCCATAAAGAATTACAGTCTTGGAAGGCAAGTTGGGGTCGTTATGAGGTGGAATCAACTTGCTGGCAGTGAGTTTGGTTTTTGGAATATACATATACATACAGATCTGTATAAATATATATGAAACCAAAAACCAAACTCACTGCCATTGAGTCGATCCGGACTTATAGCAACCCCCATTGGGTTTCTAAGGCAGTAAATCTTGGTGCAAGTAGATTGTCCCAGCTTCTTTCCAGAGAGCAGCTGGTAGCACTACACCACCAGAGCTTCTTACATATATATGTAAGATATATATATATATGAGTTCTGGTGGCATACTGCTTAAGGTATTTGACTGCTAACCAGAAGGCTGGGCGTTCAAACACATCAGCCACTCTTCAGAAGGAAGACTGGGCAATTTATTTCCCTACAGATACCTCCTTGGAAACTCAAGGAGGGGTACCTGTGAGACAGAATCACCTGGACAGCAATGATTTATATATATATATATATATATACACACACACACATACATGTATCTATAAAAACTCACTGCCATCGAGTCAGGTCTGACTCATAGCAACCCCTCCTTGAGTTTCCTAGGCTGTATCTCTACAGAAGTGAATTACCCAGTCTTCCTTCTGAGGAGTGACTGGTGGGTTTGAAATGTCAGCCTTCTGGTTAGCAGTCAAAATGCCTTACTCACTATGCTACCAGAGCTCCCATATATGCACATATGTACCTATATTTATAACATTTAGAGCAGACCAATGCTTATGAAATATATATTTGACTTTCCTAGTATAGCAATAAATGTTTTAGAATATGAATGTATATTATCATAAATTAGCTTATTTGTACCATCTTCATACACGTAAGAAAATGAATATCTAAACTGGTTGTGTAAAGAACCAATATGTTAATTTCCTATAAATCTCACAAATAAGTTCTGTGTGGTATGGGGAAAATGCAACAAGATTTTATTTTTCATTTTTTCTGATATATTGAAACAAAAATTAGTCAAATTAGTGTTGTATTTTACAAATAATTGTACACTGAAAAAATAATAAAAATATAAGATAAAGTAACTAACGGTGTTTATGGCAATATTTTTAAGATCAAGATTTTAGAAATAATAGATGATTTTTAAAAATGCTGTTTTTCTAAGTTATCTTCTAATATCAGAGACAAATTATTTGGCTAAAATCTACTGTTGTTTTAAGGAATAGGACTATTTTGAATATATGAATTAGTTATGGGCCCTCTTACTTGTTCTCAAATAACATGTAAGTGGTGGTTTAGTAAGTGATCTCTAAAATTACTTAGAAATCTGCAACACAATCAATTATGCACCCACACACATACGCACACACATAATATATTTGAATTCTACATGATAGGAGATGATCAAAGTTAGTCAAATGCAGATGAATTTGTATCCAATTCTATGCACTTCTTGCTGTCGTGGTTTTAGGTGCTGTGCTGACAAGTTGGCTTCAATTCATAGAAAATTCAAGTACAACAGAATAAAATACTGCCTGGTCCACTACCACTCACCCAGTCCTTGCTATACTGCAGCCCATCCTTATAGCCACTGTGTCAATCCATCTTGTTGAAGGTCTCCACCTTTTCCACTGTCCTTCTACTTTGTCATGTATGATATCTTTCCCCAGGGAATGGTCCCTTTTGACAACATGACCAAAGTAGGTGAGATGAAGTCTGGCCATTGTAACTTCTAAAGAGAATTTGGGCTGAACTTCTAGGACAGATTTGTTTGTTCTTATGGCAGTCCATAATATTTTCAGAATTCTTCCCCAACACCACATTTCAAAAAACATCAACCCTTCTTTGGTCTTCCTTTTTTCATTGTCCAGTTCTCACATGAATACTAGGGGATTGAAAACACTATTGCTTGGGTTAGGCACACTCTCATCTTCAAAGTGACATCTTTGCTCTTTAACATTTT
>NW_006922420.1:418430-422859 GCF_000298275.1 Orycteropus afer afer
CCCAATGCAACAGCTCCCCTCCCACTTCCTCCCAATAGTTACCTCTTCCCTGTGTCCATCCCTCCATGCACTCCTGCCCCCTGAGTTGTCTCCCTGTGCATAAACAGCCCTTCTTTCTCCCGTGATTGTTCTTTCCAAGGAGTGTATCTACCTCAGGTAAATGTTCAACTCATATGCCTGTCTTTTGTTTGCCTGGAAGCCATAGATGTGGGTTCAATTCTAGACCTGAAGGGCAGCTAGAGGCCATAGTCTCAGTGATTCCACTAGGCTCTATTAGACCAGCAAACCTGGCCCCCCCTTATCCCCTCCCCAAATGATTTTGAGTTCTGTTCCACATTGTTCTCTCTGTATATCCAGAATCTCCTACATGGATCCCCCTCACTTCTTAACATTTTAAGGAGGTCTTTTGCACCACATTTGCCCAGTAGAATATGGCATCTGATGCTTTGAGGAGACAGCTCTTTCCCAGTCATATTTTGAGTGCCTTCCAACCTAAAGAGCTCATCTTCTGGCATTATATCAGACAAGGTTTCATAGCTATTCATAAAGTTTTTCAGTAATGTATCAGACAGTGTTCCACTGCTATTCATAAGATTTTCATTGGCCAATTTTTTCAGAAGTGGATGGCCCTGTCCTTCTTCCCAGTCTGTCTTAGGATGAAAGCTCCACTGAAACCTGTTCAGCATGGGTGACCCTACTGATATTTGAAATACCAATGGCATAACTTTCAGCATCACAGCAACCCACAAGCTACCACAGTAACACAAACTGACAGAGGGGTGTTGGATGTGTCTGTTTAGGAAGTAGTAATGGACTGAGGAAATTAAACTTCAAAAAGTTATGTACAGAAAATTCATGACTACAATAATATTTCTCTCATTGGTTTACCACACCTATTGCTATTGACTCTATTCCAACTCTGGTTATCTCATCTGAGTCAGAGTAGAACTGTGGTCCATAGGGTTTTCAATGGCTGATTTTTTTATTTGGATGCAGAGAGGCATTTCTTGTGAGCTGCCTCTGGGAGGACCCTAACCTTCAACTTCTTGGTTAGCTGCCAGCTCTTACACATTTGCACCATCAAGGGATCAAACCTTTCTCTTATTAAATGTATATTAGCCCTCCTTTCACCCTTTCAGGTGACAAGGATATACCAGAAAAGAAAGATCACGCACGTTGGAGGCCACAGATCAACTTTCTTTCATCATAGAACACTAGGCAAATATATAATTTGTGGCTTTAAAATCAGTATGATTTAATCAATCAGAATTGATTAAAATACATAAATGAAAATTGTGAGTAAATAGCATATGTAAAACAAAGTAGAATGTTGTAATGTAATTGTCAATCTGTAAGTGGTCACTTTTATCATTTCCCAAATATTGCTGTGTGTTAACAACTTTGGCCATCTCTTAGCTTTGAATATTAGATAAGAAAAAGTATACATTTTGTTATAGATTTAACTGGGCTCCCATCAAAATAAATAAATAAATAAATATGTTGAAGTCTTAAACTTTATACCTGTGAATGTGATTTTGGGGAAATAGGATTTTTCTTTGCAGATGTTATCAGTTAAGTTAAAGTCATACCAGAGTAGACTAAGGTTAATTCCTTCCAAGTGGCATCTTACAAAAGCAAAGGACAGACAAGGAAGCAGAGTGACACACAAACAGGAGAAAGACAAGCTTTGTGATGATGAAAGCAGATATACCTCTAAACAGCAAAATCACTTCCATCGAGTTGGATCTGACTCATAGCAACCCCTCTTTGGGTTTCTGAGGCAGTATCACTATGGAAGTAGATTGCCCAATCTTCCTTCTGATGAGTGGCTGATGGGTTTAAACCAGCAGCCTTCTGGTTAGCAGTCAAATACCTCAGGCACTATGCTACCAGAGCTTATATATATATATGTATATAAAACCCACTGCCGTGGAGTCAGGTCTGACTCATAGTGACCCCTCCTTGGGTTTCCGAGGCTATATCACTACAGAAGTAGATTGCCCAACCTTCCTTCCAGGGAGTGGCTCTGTGTGTGTGTGTGTGTGTGTTTGTGTGTGTATATATATATACATATATATATATATGCCTCAAAAACCCAAGGAGAGGTTGCTATGAGTTGGGTGTGACTTGATGGCACATAACAACAACATATGTATATGTGTGTGTGTATATATATATACATATATATATATATGCCTCAAAAACCCAAGGAGAGGTTGCTATGAGTTGGGTGTGACTTGATGGCACATAACAACAACATATGTATATGTGTGTGTGTATATATATATATACACACATGTAAGAGCTCTGATAGCATTGTGCTTAAGGTGATTGACTGCTAACCGGAAGAGAAGGCTGGAGATTCAAACTCACCAGCCACTCCTCAGAAGGAAGGTTGGGCAATCTACTTCCATAGTGATACTGCCTCAGAAACCCAAGGAGGGGTCGCTATGAGTAGAGTCTAACTCGATGGCACATAACAACAGCAACAACATATATACATGTATAAACACACACATATATAATATGTACAGATTACATATACATATATAAACACATACACAAGTTCTAAGTTATCTAAAACCAAAAATATCAAACCTACTACTACTTCATACAGACCCTATCAGACAAAGTAGAACCACCCTGCAGGTTTCCAAGGCTGTAAATATTTATGGAAGCAGACTTAGTCATCTTTCTCTCACAAAGTAGCTAGTGGGTTCAAATCACCGACATTTTGGTTAGCAGCTGAAAGCTTTAACCACTGTGTCACCAGAGCTCCTAGGACTGGTAATTGCATGTATTCTATTCAAAAGACAAACAAAAAAAACTGCATATAAATATACTTTATATTTATTAAATGATTATTAATTATATAATATAATATATTGTTATATAATTATTAAAATGTTAGTTCAATCAGAATTGATTAAAATACATAAATGAAAATTCTTGAACAGCATACTACATCAAAAATATAAAAGTTTTCAGATATGTTTACTAAAAGTGCAAATATTGAAGATAGTATCTGGACATTTATAAGCACACTCATGGCTTTAAAAGACATAGATCTACAATAGAAATGTCTTGTAGTCAATGAAAAATAGTAATATTCTGTGATATCATGTTGTAAACACTAATAAAATTAACATATGTGTCATCAACCAGTATTTGATTAATGTCAGATATTAAAAGCCATTTCCATCCACATATTGCATACACACCATGCATGTTCCATGGTATATTTTATTGGAAAATGAAACAGAGAGGATTGACAACTTGTGTAAAGTCACACAGTAACTTAGCAGCAACCCTGGGAATGAGATTCAAATCCTCTGAATTGGCTCATTGTAACAACTACTGTGTCATGTTGTTTTCCTAGTCCACAGGAAAAATACCTGTGCATCATGTGCATCCCGCTGGGTTAGAAACACCAGTGGGTCAGCCTAAAAACTCACATCAACATGTCACCACAGTAGGACAAACTGACAGACAAGTTTGCCTTCCTGTTGGAAACCTCTTGTACCACCCTTACCTGGGTCCCTGCGATTGACTCCTCCTCTGTCCAGATTCCTAGGCCTTTTAATCCCCTCTCTCCTGCTCTCCTGCTCTGCTGCTTTGGGCGTGCCTGAGTTCCTCTCCACACCTGGATCCCTGTGACTGACTCCTCCTCTGTCCGAGTTCCTGGCTTTTTTATCCCCTTTCTCCCATTGTCCCACCCTGCTGCTTTGGGCATGCCTGATTTCCCTCTCCTCACCTGGATCCCTGTGGCTGACTGCTTCTCTATCAGGGTTCCTGGCTTTTTAATCCCCTTTCTCCCACTCTCCTGACCTGCTGCACAGGTATAATCCCAGCTTACAGACTGAGACAGACTAGGAAGAAGGAAGAGGCCATCCAATTTTCAAATAATTGGCCAGGGAAAACCTTATGAATAGCAAAGAAACACTGTTTGATACATTACCGTGCAACATTATGAATTGTCCGGTTAGGTTAGAAGGCTCGCAAAATAGGACTAGGAAAGAGCTGCATCATCTGAGTAACCCAGCCTTACTCCTATGGGTAAGGTAAAGCTTTCAAGAATGCCATTTGCTGATGTGGCACCACTCAAATTGAAGAGAAACAGCTGTAGGCATCCATTAATCATCGGAACATGGAATGTACGAAGTATGAAACTAGAAAAATTGGAAGTTGTCAAAAAGGAAATGAAATGCATAAAGATTGATATCCTTAGCATTAGTGAGCTGAAATGGACTGGTTTTGGCCATTTGAATCAGACAACCATGTGATCTACTATGCCAGGAATGACAATTTGAAGAGGAATGGTGTGGCATTCATCATCAAAAAGGATGTTTCAAGATCTGTCCTGAAGTACAATGCTGTCAGTGATAGGATAATATCCATACGCCTACAAGGAAGACCTGTTAATATGACT
>NW_006922420.1:424614-428532 GCF_000298275.1 Orycteropus afer afer
CTCCTTGAGGACTAAGGTGCACCTGACACAAGCCATGATATTTCCAATTGCCTCATATGCATGTGAGAGCTGGACAATGAATAAGGAAGACCGAAAAAGAGTTGATGCTTTTGAATTGTGGTGCTGGCGAAGAATGCTGAAAGTACCATGGACTGCTAAAAGAACTAACAGATGTGTCCTGGAGGAAGTGCACCCGAAATGCTTCTTGGAAGCGAGAATGGCCAGACTTCATCTCACCTATTTTGGTCATGTTGTCAGAAGGGACCATTCCTTGGAGAAGGATGTCATGCTTGGTGAGCTGGAGGGTCGACGAAAGAGGGGGAGACCTTCAATGAGATGGATTGACACAGTGGCTGCGATGATGGACTCAAGTATATCAGGGATCGTGGAGCTGGGGCGGGATCAGGCAGTGTTTCGTTCTGTTGTGCATTGGGTCGCTATGGGTCAGAAACGACTTGACAGCACCTAGCAACAATAACAACAACAGGAAAAATAAGTCTGTGATGTATGTGATCTAACTATTCTTCTGGATTGATTTTTGGGGAAAAAATAAAATAAAACACCTGAGAAGCAGGCCCAGAGCAATTGAGTCATCTGAGAAGTTTGTAAGTATTATTTTCAAGAGACTGATAGAGAAGAAGCTCTCTAAGTCATCTTTAGAAAGCAATATGTGACACCAGATGATAGGTCACAGACTGAAGTCATGGGGAACAGTAGTTTGGGAATGTTTTCACAATACCCAGAAAGAGGGTACACGAGAAAAAAGAAGAGATAGAGCCTATTCAGTCTTTCATTTAATTTTAATTAATTAATTTTTGATGCCCAATTAGAAAATTAGACTATAAACATATAGAATACCAGTACTCAGATCTTCAAAAAACAAGGATAATAACAAGTACCTCAATTAACAGTTTGGAAAATAACATGCAAGATATTCCCTATCTTCATGAAAAACTTCCATGAGAGGACTTGACAATCACCATAGTAACTTAACACAAAATTCCATTGCTGTGAGTTGATTTAGACTATTTTTGTTGTTGTTATGTGCTGTTGAGTCAGCTCCGACTCATAGCAACTCTATGTACAATAGAATGAAACATTGCCCAGTCCTGTACCAGTCTTACAATCCTTGCTACACCTGAGCCTATCATTGCAGACCCCATGTCAACCCATCTTGTAGAGGGCCTTCTCCCTTTTTGGTGATCCTCCACTTTATCAAGCATGATATCTTTCTCCAGGGAATGGTCCCTTCTGACAACAAGATTAAAGTAGATGAGATGAAATCTGGTTGCTCTCACTTCCAAGGAGCATTCCAGCTGCAGTGTCCCCTGTTCTGTTCCAAGAACAGCTTCCTTGTCTATGTACCAGTTCTTCATGAGCACAGTTAAGTGTTCTGGAATTCCCATTCTTCTCAATGTGATCCCTAATTTGTTATGATCCACACAATTGAATCCATTTGCATAGTCAATAAACTACAAGTAAACATTTTTTCTGGTATTCTCTGCTTTTTGCCAAGATACATCTAGTATCCACAATGATATCTCTTGTTTCATATCCTCTTATGAATCCAGCTTGCACTTCTGGAAGTTCCCTGTAAATACACTGCTGCAATTGTTTTTGAATTACCTTCAACAAAATTTTACTTGTGTGTGATATTGATGATATTGTTCAATATTGATTCAGATTACGGCAGAATAGAATTGCTCCACAAGGTTTCCATAATCTTTATGGAAGCAGACTGTCACATCTTTCTCCCACAGAGTGGCTGGTGGGTTCAAACCAACCACCTTTCGATTAGCATTCAATGCTTAACTACTGCGACACCAAGGCTCCACTTAAAGCAAAGGTGGTTGTTAAGTGTTTTTCCAAACATCATCTCCAGAATATGTTTAATTATGTGTTTCAATTTATATGATCAGCTTTACTGCAATTTGTAAGTCCATGCTTTTTAGAAACACTCTAGAAAAATTACTGCAGACTTCATAGGTTTTAACTGCTTATCAACTTAACTGAGGCAGGAAGCTGTGCAGGATATGACCTAAAGCACAGTGTTCTACTGGTGAGTGAGGAACATACATACCTTAAAAAGATGCCTCTGTGGCAAAGGCTTCCAATGCAAATAGAGAAAGAAGGAGCCTTAAAAAGTCCCTAAAAAAGTCAGACAGTTGGAGAAATAATTACAAAGGATCAATATAACTTCAGTTGGACTATCTCCTTAAAGAAACCAAACTAACCCAAATGAAACCTACACCTTTAGAGAACAGAGTAGAACTGTTCCAGAGGGTTTCCAAGACTGTAAATTTCTGCGGAAGCAGACCACCACTTCTTTCCCCCGCAGAGCAGTGGGAGAGTTTGAACTGCTGACATTCAGATTACCCAGTACTTAACCACTGCACCACCATGTGGCCTCCCTTGAAGGACAAACCAAAAAAAAAAAAAAAAAAATACCATCAAGTCATTTATGACTCATAGCGACACCCATCGGTTTCCAAGATGGTAAATCTTTACAGAAGTAGGTTGCCCAGTCTTCCTTCCACCCTTAAAGTACAGCTCCTGTTCATTACCCTTATAAACAAAAGAAAAACTAAGGAAAGAGATCCCTATATATCATCAAAATAAAAGGTGAGTGATCTTAACCTGCTGTAAAATGGCCAGATCCATGAGGGAATATATAGCTTTCCTGCTGCAGCATCTGTATAAATGTAGAATAAATTGAGATTGCAGGTCCACCCTGCACATACTGTAACTACTGACTTATTGTCTAAATCTGGCCAGATCCAGGTGTGCGTCTGTGTGTGTGTTTGTTCATATGGGTGTGTGTTTACCACTGTAGCTGCATTCCACTTCCATTATAAAGATCCTGAAGGTGCTGATTTGATAAGCTAAACAGGTATGTCACATTCATATTATAGGATGTTTCGTTTGTGAACTCCATGTAGAATCCCATTTGTGCAATAACAAACTTTTGCACATAGCAGGTATTTTGATGTACTTTGTTTTTAACATTTAGGATTCTGTGTCTCAGGTATTGGTGGAAATGAGGAGACAGTAGGATGGTTCAGAAGTAAAGCAATTAGCTCAAGTAAAGAATGAAAATTCTAGATAGTGTATGGTAGGAGAAAAAAAATAAAGAGGCTCTTATTGCAATTATAGTGAAGTGAGATCTTTCTCTGATGAAAATGAAAACTTTTTCTGTTCCAGCTTCAATCACTGGTCATTCAGCATGCATGAGTTCACATTCTGGGTAGTGCACAGAATTTCTGGAAGCCTAGGGATGAAGCTCTGGTAGCATAGTACCTAAGGCACTTGACTGCTAACCAGAAGGCTGGCGGTTCAAAACCCCAGTGACTCCTCGGAAGTAAGGTTGGGCAATCCTACTTCTGTAGTGATACTGCCTTGGAAACCCAAGGAGGGGTCCCTATGAGTCAGGGCTGACTCGACAGCACATAACAACAACAACAGGGATGAAGCTCTGGTAGCATAATGCCTAAGACATTTGACTGCTAACCAGAAGGCTGGTGGTAAACTCATCAGCCACTTCTCAGAAGAAAGATTGGGTAATCTACTTACTGTAGAGATACCATTCCAATGGCAGGTTTTGTTGTTGTTGTTGTTGTTTGTTTTTTAAGAGGGATGAAGAAAAATATGTACTCTGGCAAAGGCCTATTGATCTTTTCCATTACTTATCTGGCACCCTGCAGATCAAAAAGTGTTTCACAGACTTAATGCACTGGAGTCTCCTAGAGGCTTGATTTTATAAATGAGGACACAGAGCCCCCAAAATTCCTGGACTTCAGGTATATGACTATTTAGTGTCAGAGCCAGGGGTGATATCCAAGCATTTTACATAATACCCCTCCAAGATTCCTTTAGAAAGAAGACTCTCCCAGTAATCATTCCAGGGGAGGGGTGGGAAAT
>NW_006922420.1:428874-436763 GCF_000298275.1 Orycteropus afer afer
AAAAGTGGCCATTCCCCATTCCCTGCCCTCCAGGCTTCAGTGAATGTCCAAATAAATAAATAAATAAATACGCTTTAGGGAAACATGCTAAAAGTGCACACAGAACAATTGTGTTATAGGACAATTGTTTCAACTTTTTCCTTGGCTCTTTCCCTTAGCCAGAAGCCTTGCTGCCTCTGAAATCAGAGCACAAGGCATACACTCAGTGTCACTTGCGCCTACAACTAGGAAACTAACAGATATTCTTCCACCCTGCCACCACCAACAGTGAAGGTTCAAAATTGGAGCATGTTGAAACCTTCCCCGAACTCAATAATTTCTTTTTCCAGTTCACACCGCGTTGCAACGAAGTTGAAATACCTTCCCTTGGCAGAGGAAAGTGGATTTTCCTTCTCTGTGCAAAACATTGCTGAATGTAATTCTCTCCAAAGAACTGTTGGCAAAGCAGACGTTTGGGGATCGCGACCGTGGCGTCAATTCTCTCAGTATATACACTCAGATACAAACGAGGGTTTATTTATTTATTTTAATGCTTCCTCTTTTGCTCGCAACCTGTGGACGTGGTGTGGTGTTGAGTGGTGTGGCGTTGAGCAAGGCTAGTAGGCGCGCGCCGGGGTGCCCGACCTGGAGGGGCCCAGTCGCTGTCTTCTGAGGCAAATACCTGACACCTCAGCCGGGTTTGAAGGTACTGGTGCCTTGTACAAGAAACTATGACTGCACTCTTATGCCCCCTCGCTTTTCTCTCCCTTATTAGCGCCGGTCTTTAATTGACAAGCCAGTGACTATTGGCTGAAGTTCCCAGCGATTTGCATGAACTGAGGGAGTGTCTTCTGCCGCCCTCCTGTCAGGAGCGCGCTGACTGCAGCCTTCCTGGGAATGCACGGCCGAGGGAATGCACGCAGCTCCAGGGCCTTGGCAGTGAGCTGGCGCCCAGCGACCTGGCACCCGCGCCTGGATATGGGGCGTCTACTTCGTCCCAGGAGTAGCACCACCAGCCGAAACCTGCCGGTAAGGATTGGGGTATCGAAGCCTCACGGTCCCTATAAGTTGCGGTACTGGGAGGCACTTTCTATGTGTTGCTGTTTCAAACCTTTCACCTTAATCCAAACTTCAAAGGAAGGATGGAGGGAGGGAAAGGGAGTTTGGGCTAATGTGTCTTCGTTTTAGCAATGTCTGGGCATGTCCTTGGGTCAAGAGAGGGAGAGGGGGAAGTTTCTGAAGCAGAAATGGAGACAGATGGGATGGAGAGGGGGTGGGGGTGCGCTCAATCCATTTTAGATAACAGGGTCCCGAGATTGTTTCAGGCTGCCTGCTTCTGATTCTCCCTACTGCAACTGAAAAATTGTTTTTGCATAATCATTTTCCGCGTTTACCTCTCTCTTCCCCTAAAAGAGGGGAGTTTGGGAAGACTTGGAAGGGGCTTTGTTTTTTGATTCATGCTGAAATGAAAATCTCTTTTTCCAATCTAAGGTGTTTACTTGCGTGTATGTGTGAGTGGAGTACTATTTTTTCCCTATTATTATTGTTACTGTTGTTATTGGTTTTATAGTAAGGCATTTAACACATTTCGCATCCTAACACCCTAAAGGCAGAACTATTTCAAAGAGCAAGTCAATTGTCCACCTTTCAGTCCTCGCCACTGTCACCCCTCCCCCACCTCGCTCCCCGTCCCCTGCCCAGGCTGCTTCTCTGTCGCGTTGCGTTGCGCAGTCCCTGAGTGGGAGTCTTCTCCACTCCGGCGTGTTTCCAGAGATGCTTTATGTTTGAAACTGTGAATGTTAGCTAAACTGAAATGGTGAAGGGGGTGCGGGGGTTGGGAGAGGAGGGCACAGATAGCAAGTGAACAGAAAAATAAATAAATAAATAAATAAGTTTGGGCGACAGTGTTGCTCCTTAAATCTCTTCTTTTCGGTAATTTTCTTCCCCACTCGGCTTTGAGTACAAGCTTTGCTCCTGGGAGTAGGAATGTGGCAGCATTGACCCCTGGGACACTGGTTTCTGACTCCAATCTCTGTGTTTCCGCATGTGTAATGAGCCTTTTCCCCTTCCCCTCTTTTAGAATCTGTTTCTGTTTTTCCTCTTCGTGGGACCCTTCAACTGCCTCGCGAGTTACAGCCGGGCCACCGAGCTCCTGTATAGCCTGAACGAGGGACTGCCTGCGGGGGTGCTTATCGGTAGCCTGGCGGAGGACCTGCGGTTGGTACCTCGGGCCTCAGGGAGTCGAGACCAGCAGCTGCCGGCGCCTGAGCGCGCCAGTGTGGAGCGGAACCCCCCTCTCTCCTTCAGCCTGGCGTCTCGCGGACTGAGTGGCCAGTACGTGACCCTGGACAACCGCTCTGGAGAGCTGCACACTTCTGCCCAGGAGATTGACAGGGAGGCCCTGTGTCTCGAAGGGGGTGGAGGTGCTGCCTGGGGTGGCAGCATCTCCATCTCCTCCTCCCCTTCCTCTGACTCCTGCCTTTTGCTTCTGGACGTGCTGGTCCTGCCTCAGGAATACTTTAGGTTTGTGAAGGTGAAAATCGCCATCAGGGACATCAATGATAATGCCCCGCTGTTCCCTGTTTCCCAAATCTCGGTATGGATTCCAGAAAATGCACCTGTAAACACTAGGCTGGCCATAGAGCATCCTGCTGTGGACCCAGATGTAGGCACTAATGGGGTACAAACCTACCGACTACTGGACTACCATGGTATGTTCACCCTGGATGTGGAAGAGAATGAGAATGGGGAGCGCACCCCCTATCTAATAGTCATGGGGGCTCTGGACAGGGAGACCCAGGACCAGTATGTGAGCATCATCATAGCTGAGGATGGTGGGTCTCCACCACTGTTGGGCAGCGCCACTCTCACCATTGGCATAAGTGACATCAATGACAATTGCCCTCTCTTTGCAGACTCACAAATCAACATCACAGTGTATGGAAATGCTACAGTCGGCACCCCGATTGCAGCCGTCCAGGCTGTGGATAGAGACTTGGGAACCAATGCTCAGATCACCTACTCTTACGGTCAGAAAGTTCCACAGGCATCTAAGGATTTGTTCTATCTGGATGAAACCACTGGAGTCATTAAACTTTTCAGTAAAATTGGGGGAAGTGTTCTGCAGACACACAAGCTCACCATCCTTGCTAATGGGCCAGGCTGCATCCCTGCTGTGATCACAGCCCTGGTGTCCATTATCAAAGTCATTTTCAGACCACCTGAAATTGTCCCTCGTTATATAGCAAATGAGATAGATGGTGTTGTTTACCTGAAGGAGCTGGAACCTGTTAACACTCCAATTGCATTTTTCACCATAAGAGATCCAGAAGGTAAATACAAGGTGAACTGCTATCTGGATGGTGAAGGGCCATTTAGACTGTCACCCTACAAACCATACAATAATGAATATTTGCTAGAAACCACAAAGCCCATGGACTATGAGCTACAGCAGTTCTATGAAATAACCGTTGTGGCCTGGAACTCGGAGGGATTTCATGCCAAAAAAATTATTAAAATGCAGCTTTTAGATGAAAATGACAATGCTCCTGTTTTCCTTCAACCCCTGATAGAACTAACCATTGAAGAAAACAATGCACCCAATGCCTTTTTGACTAAGCTGTATGCTACAGATGCTGATAGTGGAGAAAGAGGTCAGGTTTCCTATTTTCTGGGACCTGATGCTCCATCCTACTTTTCCTTAGACAGTACCACAGGGATTCTGACAGTTTCTACTCAGCTAGACCGAGAAGAGAAAGAGAAGTACAGGTATACAGTCAGAGCTGCTGATTCTGGGAAGCCACCCAGAGAATCAGTTGCCACTGTGGCTCTCACAGTGTTGGATAAAAATGACAACAGCCCTAGATTCATCAACAAGGATTTCAGCTTTTTTGTGCCGGAAAACTTTCCAGGATATGGTGAAATTGGAGTAATAAGTGTTACAGATGCTGATGCTGGGCAAAATGGATGGGTGGCCCTCTCAGTGGTGAATAAAAGTGATATTTTTGTGATAGACACAGGAAAGGGCATGCTGAGAGCTAAAGTCTCTTTGGACAGAGAGCAGCAAAGTTCATATACTTTGTGGGTTGAAGCTGTTGATGGTGGTGAGCCTGCTCTCTCCTCTACTGCAAAAATCACAATCCTCCTTCTAGACATCAATGACAACCCTCCTCTTGTCTTATTTCCTCAGTCTAATATGTCTTACCTATTGGTTCTACCTTCTACTCTCCCTGGTTCCCCAGTTACAGAGGTCTATGCTGTTGACAAAGACACAGGCATGAATGCTGTCATTGCTTACAGCATCATAGGGAGAAGAGGTCCGAGGCCTGAGTCCTTCAGGATTGACCCCAAAACTGGCAACATTACTTTGGAAGAAGCATTGCTGCAGACTGATTATGGGCTCCATCGCTTACTGGTGAAAGTGAGTGATCATGGTTATCCAGAGCCTCTCTACTCCACGGTTATGGTGAACCTGTTTGTCAATGACACTGTCAGTAATGAGAGCTACATTGAAAATCTTTTAAGAAAGGAACCGGAAATTAATATAGAGGAAAAAGAACCACAAATCTCGATAGAACCAACTCATAGAAAACTAGAGTCTGTGTCCTGTATGCCCACCTTGGTAGCTTTGTCTGTAATCAGCTTGGGTTCCATCACACTTGTAACAGGAATGGGCATTTACATCTGTTTAAGGAAAGGGAAAAGGCATCACAGGGAAGATGAAAATTTGGAAGTACAAATACCACTGAAAGGAAAAATTGACTTGTGTATGAGAGAGAGGAAACCAATGGATATTTCTAATATTTGATATGTCAATGTGAATAACAGAGAGAGATGTTTTAACTGACTTTGGATAGTCTTCACCACTTAAACAAGAGTGGTTGTTGGCAGTTCCAATGAAGGGCAACTAATTTATAATTTGTACTATATTGTAAATAGCTATTTACAGGTTTTTAAATTCAAATCCAGATGTTATAAAGTGTGTACAGCATTTTTTTATTGGAAATTAGTCTAACAGCTATAGAAGTGATATAAAAAGCTTGGATATCATTTGCAGCTTTCATATACCAAGCAAATGATTGTTAAAACCTGGAAGAAAGGTAAGACTATGGTACATCACATTTTTGTCTAAAATGTCCTTTAACCACAAGAGGGCATCAGTTGCCCCTTTGCAGGGAATTGTTTGAGGTATTGCACATGACAGGTGTTGTACATGAAATTAATGAAAGAGTATATTTTAAATATGTTGTTTTTAACATTTAACAAATATGAAATTGAAGTAAATTTAATTTGTCCTACTTAAATATATAAGAAGGAAAAGAGATGCAATTGTAAACAGAATGTTTATTACCTCATAAGTACATTATGTATAATTTGAAAGAGAAGACATTTAAAAAATACATAATTACTTTTAGCAAGGATAAAAAAAACATTGCTACATGTTAAAGTTTCTACCTGCTGAAGAGTACTTCACTTTCTGTGTACTCAAATTATTTTCAGTTTGCTTTACCACTGCACTTGCTATTATTATAGAGGGAAATGTATTTATTCATCCTTACAGAAAATGTAAGTAGAAATTGTGCCCAAGAAAAACAGCCAAAAGCAAAAATATGTTTTGATTCTTAGTTGCTGCATAGGTGTTTATAAAATTTTGGTGTTTTCATAGCTTGTGAGTAGTACTTTATACTTGGGTTGCATATTACATTTTTATACACTTAAGCTCATCTAACACATAAGAGAATAAAAATAACATTAAAACTGAATCATTCTAGAAACCAGTATAAACTATTGATCATTTTAGTTGGGCATTTTATATGAGAGCTATATTTTTGCTGTTTAGGTTTGTTCTTTATCGTTTCTGGATTCCTTTCCTTGGATTTGGATTAAGTCCAAGAGTTTATTTGTAAGCCCAGCAGCAGATCTCTTTGATAATTTAGCTTTCACTGAATCCTTTGCAATGGAGAAAGCTGGTTCATCCCAGTGACTGATCACTTCATTGTATGAGCTTAAAATTTTATTTTATATGAGAGCTATCGCAACTTATCTGTATAAACAAGGGATGTAAGTATTAGCTTAAACTGGATCATTTTACTTTTTGGCATCATGCATCTGTACTGTACCAAAAGTGTTTATATGTCTGCAAATTAAAGCTATATATTTTCATAATTTCTTTCTCATTTTTACCATTTTATATCTGAACATGGGCTTGTTCTTTTACTAAAGTGTGTGAGAAGGGCCTGAGAAAAGAGAGGAAAATCATACAACCCCCAAACTTTGCATTCATAATTGATAGACAGCAGTTTAGGAAACACGCCTATACAAGTCATTTCCTATTTCTTTTTCTTCTTTTTGTAAAGCAAAGAAACTGCTTATGGAACTAGTAGTACAATTAACAAAAAAAAAAAAAAAAAAAAATCCCCTGTAAGCACAATGTTTTGACCATCAGTATAAACAATAAAATATCTAATTCATTTCTGAATTTCAAGGTTTACGTGTTTTGGCATTTGAACTTCATCTCCAGTATGACAAATACCTATAATATGAATAAAAGGAGATATTTCTGAATAACTTCTTGTGGCAGGATTTCCTTTACCAAAACATTTCATTCACATTAAAAATATTTATAATAAGGAAAGCTAAAGTAAATTACGCTCAAAGATAAAAGCCCCCTTTTTACTAACACCTTGTGCTAGAACAGTTGCCAAAATGTATGCTAATCATGTCAATGTTGTTAGTTGAGCTGGCACAAAAATAAATGTTCCATTCATTAAAATCCCTAATATCCATTTAACAGTTTGAGAACCAGTGAGTCCTCTTTACCCAATTTAATGAAGAGGAGATTTCTCTGATCTTTGCAATGCCAAGTCCAGTCTTATACTACAGAGAAGATTGTTCCTTAATTTCAGTTGGGAAATTTAAAATTAGCGTAACAGTTTTAACTACAGAGGAAAAATAATTTATGTTATTTGCTTCTTTAGGGTACATTTTGTAACTTTGTTTAATAATAATAAATCAGATACATGTTACTTTTTAAGCTGTTTTATATGGTAAGGTCAATTAAAAAAAAAAAAAAAGAAGAAGAAGAAACCAAGTCCTTTGTATTTTGGATGTTTTGCAAAACACCAGGCATAATTTTCCCATGAAATAACATCACTAGAAGCTATGTTACAGATGGTCTATGAAGTTGACTTGATTGCAGTAAGCTCTGTCATAAGGATTCTAATTTGTGCTTCCCAAAAGTGTCTGAAATGTCTATTGTAAAGGAGGGATTAAATAAGTCTCTCTTCTGGAGCCTCAGGTTCCAGTCTGCCCTCAATGAGATGAGGACTCTGAGGTGATCTTTGTGGACAATAGGAAATATAAGAAAGTACAGCATTGAGCATTCAGTGCTCTTCAACTCTAAATTTGGGACTAAGACAGGTTTGCTCACTGCATGGAAGCAACCAATTGTTGCAAATGCCATGTTGCTGACATGTGCTATTTCTGCCTAGTACTGTGTTTTCACATGCAAGCAGTCAATAAATACTTATTGATAGGAAGAGAATCAGGAGTCACAGAACAGGAAAAAAAATAAAAATTAATTAACAAAATGGTAATACCTGACATCCCCCACACACACACACAAATGCCCAGCCCACCATAAGGTTTTTCTAGTTTATTTTCTATTTCTGATAAGAAATAAAACACATTTTTCAAATAATACATAATTATGTTTGTAATTATTTTTAAATGTCTCCCCCTTGTATATAGGCAACCTGGTGGTACAGTGGTTAAAGCATTCAGCTGTAATCTGAAATGTCTGCACTTAGAACCTATCAGCCTCTCTATGGGAAAAAGATATGGCAGTTTGCTTCTGTAAAGATTTACAGCCTTGGAAACCTTATGGGGCAGTTTTACTCTATTTTATAGGG
>NW_006922420.1:437243-442524 GCF_000298275.1 Orycteropus afer afer
CATAGCGACCCCTCGTTGGGTTTCCGAGGCAGTATCACTATGGAAGTAGATTGCCCCATCTTCCTTCCGAGGAGTGGCTGATGGGTTTGAACCATCAGTCTTCTGGTTAGCAGTCATGTGCCTTAGGCACTACGCTACCAGAGCTCCCATATATGCATATATATATGTATATGTATATGTATATATATGTATATAGATAGATATGTGGTACAATAATTCATTCTATACATATATATATTATCACTACTAATTAGCAGGGATTTAACTGAGAACAAGACAGAATCCCTAGATGGACTTACATCATGGTGTAGAAGACCAAAACAAAATCCTTCAATTCCAATACATTGTGGGTGATAAATGCTTCTTCAGAATGCCATGTGAATAGGACCTCACCCAGTGTTGGGAAGTCAGAGAAGGTTTCCCAAATGAGGTGATTTCTAATTTGAGCCTTTTTAAGGAAAAGTGATATCTAAGTCGAGCCTAGAAAAGAGGACATTAGCAAGGGGGATATGAAGAGAAAGGGAATGGAGGACATCCGAGGAAGTGGTAATAGTGCACAAGGCACACGTGTAAGAGTTAACATGTCATAGTTAAACCAAGAAAAAAACAAATCTTCAAGTTGAGTCAAACTCATAATGATCCTTAAAGACAGAGTAGAACTGCCCCATAGGGTTTCCAATGTTGCAAACTTTACAGGAGCAGACTGCAACATCTCTCATCCATATTTTTCCCACCAAGTGGCTTGTGAGTTCAAGCCTCTAACTTTGTGGTTACCTGCCAGACGTTTTAACCACTGTGCATCAGGGCTCCTTTTCTCATATTTAAAAATCAATGAATATCATAGTTTTATTGGCTGTCTGGAATGATAAAGACAATGAAACAGAATATTGAGAATGAACTTGAGAGGTAGCAGGATGGCAAATATTAAAGGGACTCATCAAACTTGGAGGTTAGAATTTCAACTCAAAAATATTGGGAATTTTGGGATTTTTTACTATGCAATTTGTGTTTTAGAAAGATCACTTTGGCCAAAGTGTAAAATTTGTGTTGAAGAAGTTTCTATAGACTGGTTAGAAGGTAGTAGTGACAATTTAAGTGAAATATGGAAGCTTAAACCAGGAAAAGTAAAAGAGATATAGCATAGAATAGAATATGATGTGCAAATAATTTGCAGTTAAAATAGAAACTTATGATGCCAGAGGAATTAATTCATGTATGATAGGCCAAAGACTTTACAATTTCCATAATTTGCTATTGAGCCTATTTTACATGTTTGAAAAGGATTGCGAATTAATTTACTAAACATTAAATCAGCAATGAAAGCACTGGAGCCATACTCTTTCTCTAATGTTGGGTTTTTATAACACAGATGGAATTATAAAGACACTAATTAACCCAGTTTATTTCATATTTATGATTGTCAATTCTATTCAATTTAACAAATATTACTGTGTGCCCATGAGGTAGATATTCCAATATGAGGCTGACCTCATCAAGAGTATTTTATCCAAGGCATTTGTAGTACTTTGCTTATAGTTTTACTAAAAATACTCACATGTGGAAGAGTCATGTTAAGAAAAAAAAAAAGCAATAAAATATGAAATGGGCAATATATATAAAGTATAAAAATGATTTCAAATATTGTCTGAATATCAAGAAAGTATATGTCCATTCCAATTAATACCAAACAGGAAATATGTAAATCCCAATCTGGGAAATATAAGCAGATGAAATGGGCAGTTAGGGCCAAGAAATGCATAGATGCATAGACCTTGAGGATTAATATCACTTTTGGATGAAAGGAGTTTCTTAAACGATATTGTCTGTTTTTTTTTTTTTTTCCTTTTGTAAAAATGAAGAAACTAATAGTACCTACTAGGAACCCCAATGAGCTCTGATGGTATGTGCCTAAGGCATTTAACCAGGAGTTTGGTGGTTCAAACCCACCAGCTGCTCTGCAGAAGGAAGATGGGTCAATCTGCTTCTATAAAGATTTAACATCTTGGAAACCCAGTGGTGGTTACTATGAGTTGGAATATTTTCAATGGCAGTGAGTTTGGTTTTGGTTTACCAGGAATCTGGTGGTGCAGTGGTTAAGAGCTTGGCTGCTAACAAGAAGGTCAGCAGTTTGAACCCACCTGCATTCCAATAAGATAAAGATGTGGCAGTCTGCTTTCAAAAACATTACAGCCTTGGAAATCATGGGGCCATTCTACCCTGTTCTATAGCATAGGAATCGGCAGCAGTGGGTTTGGTTGTTTTTTTTTTTTTTTTTCATTTGGTTAGAACTACTAGTGAGTCCTTAGCTGGCATAAACCATTAAGCACTAGACTACTAAGTAAAAGGTTGGTGGTTGGAACCCCCCAAGTGATGCCATGGAAGGTTAGACTGGCTATGTGCTTCTGTTAGATTATACTGTTGAAAACCCTACAGAGTGCAGTTCTGTTCTGTATATATGGGGTTGCAGTGAGTCAGAACCAACTTGATGGCAACTAGTTGGTTTGTTGGTAGTACTACTGGTGGAACTTTTAAATAAACACACAGTAGGTGTTGAAACAGTGCTGCTTAGTCTTGCTTCAAGAATAGTCTCCTTCTGCTCTCTTCCAATCTCTTTCCCTTTCCCTCTTAAGACACATCTGTATGGAAATTCTGAACTTACTCAATCTCATAGCCCACTTTTGAAAATTAAATAATTGAAAGAAAAATATTTAGGACAAATGAAGTGCTCCACAAACATTAGTTATTATTGCTGTTGAAATTTAACAGCATGTCATGAGGTTGTTGTAGTAGTTCATTCTCTTATTCTTCCACCAAATTCACTCAGTGCATTTTATTATTACTATTATTATTACAAAGAAAAATCCATAAAATTTGGTAGTGTTTTTGATTTAAGGCTTATATAGTCACAACATTCTAATAGGTTTATCTTTAATACATATTCCATAGAACTTTCAACTTTTTTTTCCTTTCTATTTATGATGAGTTTATGTAATTTTTCATTTGGAAATATGATGAGAACTAGGACATCATTTGAATCATTTGAATCACCAAAGCATGGAATTTTAGCAATAATTTAAATTAAAGTTAAAGAAAATAAGACATGGAGAATTAAGCAAAATTGTGACAGCTGAAGGAATTGGAAAGAGAAACTAGCAATCATCAATACAAGAAATACTGACAATTCTGTTGAAAATGTTTAACATGAGTAGGTACTTTTCCTTTAAATCCTTTAAACATTTCTCTAAAACACATCCGTTAATTTTGTATTCATTGGACATCAGAGTGATCTTTACAAAGACAATATGCCAGATTTTAAGAAAAATTCTGAGATAAATCTTAGCGTCCTAAAAATGAGGTTAATCAAAACTACTATAAATAATTATTAATAATAATATATTTTGTCTGTATGTACTTAGGGAGGATAATAGGTACAATTTAAAAAAAAATAAAGTTGCTTATTTTACAGCAAGAAAAATGAAAAACATATAACTATATATTTTAATAGTATAATAATTGCAATAATATAATATACTGTTGCTGTTAAGTTGATTCCGACTCACAGAGGCCCTGTAGGACTGCTTCATAGGGTTTCCTAGGCCATAATCTCAAGGGGAACAAATGGCCAGGTCTCTTTTCCCCTGGGTCAGCTGGTGGGTTTGAACCACTGACTTTTTGGTTAGCAGCCAAGTGCTTAACTGCTGTGCCATGATGGCATAAAATCTTAGAAAATTGCCCTAGAGAGGAGAATTATAAAGGAAAGTTTTATGATTTCTGCAGATATATGGAAGGAATAAACTTGATGTACAATGTGGGAAAAAATATTTGCTTTAGTACAAATTATTTATCTATCACGTGGTAAGTTCAAGGAACATAATTGTTTTAAAAATGATGAATTTCAGGCTTATGTGCAATGAGGTAAATGAAAGTAAGCCTAGGATGATGAACTGTTAAAACTCACTGTTTTACAAAATATTTCAACCCAAAAGACACTTAAGAATCATTGTCCTGAATCAAAACTCTGAAGCTTCAACAAAGATGTTGTTACTTGCCATCTAGTTGGCACCCTGTTCGTGGCTGTAGAATAGCACTGTTTCAAGCGGTTTTCTTGGCTATAATCGTTATGAAAGCAGTTCATTAGGTCTTTTGTCTGAAGAGGTACTAGATGGGTTTGAACTGACAACCTTTGTGTTAATAGTGGATCGCAATTGCTTGCATTATCTAGGCTTTTTCTCAACAAAGAAAAAAGACTATTTGCTTTGGTTACCTAGTGCTGCTCTTACAGAAATACCACAAATGGGACAGCTTTAACAAACAGGAGTTTGGAGGCTTTAAGTCTGAGTTCAAAGTGCCAGGCTCCAGGGCCTGGGTGAAAGCCCCTCAACCTTGGGTTTGGGCTCTGTCCCCTGTTCCTGGCCCACTGAAGCTGGAGACTTCACTCAGCCTCAGCTAGCTGCTGAGGCTGACAAACCCAAAATCAACAAATACAAAGACACATTCCCAATGTTACCAAACAACACAGCAGACCACTAAATCAAGTCCAGAAGAAGTCCCAAGATTGGCAGGGCATGGTAGGCTGTTGAACAATAACTTGGCTACATTCAGGGTTCAAGTATGTCAAAAAGGTGGAGACCTTCCTCAAAGTTGCTCTTTATACACTGGAAGTAGCCCACATCCTTAAAGCAGCTACTCAGCTGCTCCAGTAGATTTCTCCATGGAGTTAATTACCAGTCTCACCATGGGGAATAACTACATCCAGTTGCCCAGCCACTCAACCATATCCAGCCAAGCTGACATATAACCTTAACCACCACACTATTATAATCAATTATTTATTAACTAAAAACATGTAATATTAACCTACGCCTATTACAAACAAGAAATTGTGCTAGGCACAGGGGATAAGTTCTCCATATGCAAAAACAACATCATTCTCCAGTTTTGAAGAACTTATATAAGCCACACATGTATAGGATTAAATATTTCCTTCTCTCATCTACTCTGCACCTGTGGCATTTACAGGAGCACTTCTACCAAACAGAGGCAAAGAACTTCATGACAAATGAAAATACTTCCAGATGTGTTCTACATATTGGAAGTTAAGAGTCGGACCAGAATCATAGTGACCATAGCGACCCCTCCTTGGGTTTCCAAGGCAATATCACTACAGAAGTAGATTGCTCCATCTTCCTTCCAAGGAGTGGCTGGTTTGAACCACTGGCCTTCTGGTTAGCAGTCAAGTGCTTTAGGCACTATGCTACCAGAGCTTATATATATATATATA
>NW_006922420.1:442624-450708 GCF_000298275.1 Orycteropus afer afer
GTATCACTATGGGAGTATATTGCCCAACCTTCCCTCCAAGGAGTGGCTGGTGGGTTTGAACTGCCAGTCTATTGCTTAGCAGTCAAATGCCTTAGGCACTACACCACCAGAGCTCCCTTGCAATGTATGTGAATTACAAAATATGGATTGAGTACTTTCTATACTCTGTGGACAGGATGGACAAATTTAAATATTTTTATTGTATGTGTTTCTGTTGCTCATTTTGAAAATTATAATTCTTATAGTTCCCAAGTCTATCTTTTATTTGAAAAATTGGAGAAATATGCACACTGGGTACAGAGAACTAGATATTCCCTTCAGAAAGATCATAAATTTACATTTCAGAATAATTGAAATGTAATTATGACATTCATTGATTATACATAAGCACATGAAACCTACCAATATATTTTAAAAGCTGCATTGATTTCTATTTTACAAATAAACTTATTTCATATTCATAGTTCAGAGTTAGTAAATTCTCTTAAGTTGCTTTTTTAAAATGTGAGGTTTTGATTTAATGGAGTGTAAAATGTACTTTAGAGTTGTTATGCAAATCTTTCAAATAATACTATGTAAAAGTTTTTTGGAAGTTATGAGATCAGGTGAAATGTACAATGATAGGTCATTTTAATGTTAATGTGTAAGAATTACAGCACATATATTCTGTATCCTCCATTTCATTATCAAGAAAAATAATACTCCTTAGAAGGTAATTCTAGAATATATCATAGGAAAAACATAATATTTTGAAGATATAGTGAAATGAGCTAAAGAAAAAAGACCATAAGAATTTGAAAATTCCAAAACATAAAAATATTTAAATTTTTTCTTTGAAAAGCATCACCCACACAATATTTTCTCCCACAAACTTATTAAAATCAGGAGACAAATTTCCTTCACTTGTTTGTAGATAAATTATAAAATCCTAAACATTTTCAAAGTCAGATAAATACATGCTAGCAGCCACTGCTAACAGTAAACTAGATGCTAAAAAGAAAAACACTTTGCTTTGTGTGAGACAGTTTCAGTCAATTTTTCAACATGTTTTGATTCTCTAGTGCTGCCATAACAGAAATACCATATGTGGATGACTATATATATATATATATATATATATATATATGTAAATATAAACGGGAAGTTATTCTAACAGTTCAGGAGGTTAGAAGTCCAAATTCAAAGTTCTGTCTTTAGGGGTTGGATGAATTACACTTGATCTTGGGTTTCAGCTCTGTCTTACTCCAGGCCCACTAGAACTGGAGGCTTCTCGTAACTCATATAGCTGCTGGCTGCTGAGAGTGACAAACTCAAGGTCAGCAAGTTGAATGGCACAATCCCAAGACCAATGGGCCACATGGCAGACCACTGGTTCAAGTCCAGGAACAACCCCAAGATCAACAGGCCACATTGCAGACAACTTTTTCACGCCCAGGGATAATCCCAAAATCAGCAGGCCAACTGAGATGAAGTCTTGGCTAAATGCAAGATCCAGATGTGCCAAATAGCTAGATACCTTTCTAAAAGCTTCTCCTTATATACTGGAAGCAGATCACCCCCAAAGACAACTACTTGGCTGTTCACAGTAGATTCCATCATGGAGGTGACTGCAATTTCATCATTGGGAATAACTACATTGAGCTACACAGCCACTAAAAACCATGGCCCAGTCAAGTTGACAAACTACCTTAACTACCACAAACAGTAAAAACTTTCATTAACTTTAGAGATTTCCATGGTAATAGCAGTTAAAATTCACTGCAAGTAGAGCTATTTTCAATTACAGGTGATTAGATTATCCCTGCAATACTTACATCGCATCATGTAAACATTCAAATTTAACAGACCCAACCACCTTGCATATGTCTGATCTCTCCATCTAGTCTAAGTCCAACAAATAATCTCTGTGGAAGATATCAGTCTACCTATCCCATTTACAAATGTATTTATCACATTAATGCACATACTTTTATGAAGTGTAACTAAATATAAATTGACTTATAACCAGTTGCTGTTAAGGCAGCTCCAAGTCTCGGCAACCCTATATATGCCAGAATAGAACTGTGTTCTATAGGGTTTTCAATGGCTGATTTTTTAGGACAAGATTACCAGGCCTCTCTTCTGAGGAAAACTGAGTAAACTTGAACTTTCAACTTTTAAGTTAGCAGTGGAGTGAGGTAACTGTTTATAAAACCAAGGGACAAAAAGAGAAATTCTTTAATATAAGAAATCTAATACAACTTAAGTGAACCAAATTAACTTTGTGTGTATATGCTTTACCACAGTGATACTGCCTCGGAAACCCAAAGAGTTGCTATGAGCCGGATCCAATTCCATGGGAGTGAGGGTTTTTTTTTTTTTTCCCCAGTTTGGTGATAGTTAAGGTTGTATGTCAACTTGGCTGGGTCTGGTTGAATGGCAGGCCAGCTGGATGTAGTTATTGCCCGTAGTGAGAGTGGTGATTAACTCCATGGTGGAATCTACTGGAGCAGCTGAGTAGCTGCTTTAGGGATGTGGTCTGCTTCCAGTGCATAAGAAGCAGCTTTGAGGAAGGTCTCTGGCTGATGGCATGCTTGAGCTCTTCATGTAGCCAAATTGTTGTTCAGCAACCTGGCACATTGCCTGATGATCATGGGATTTTTAATGGACTTGTATTAATGGCCTGCTGTGTGGTTTGGTAGGAGCTCTGGTAGCATAGTGCCTAAGGCACTTGACTGCTAACCAGAAGGCTGGCGGTTCAAACCCACCAGCCACTCCTCGGAAGAAAGGTTGGGCAATCCTACTTCCGTAGTGATGCTGCCTTGGAAACCCAAGGAGGGGTCGCTATGAGTCGGGGCGACTCGACAACAAATATAAATAACGTGTGGTTTGGTAATATTGGGACTGTGTCTTGTTACATGTCAACTTGGGTTTGTCAGCCTTAGCAGTCAGTAGCTGTCTGAGTGAAGAAAAGCCTCCAACTTCAGTGGGCCAGGAGCAGGAGGCAGAACTGAAATCCAAGGCTGAGGGGCTTTCACCCAGCCCCTTGAGCCTGGCGCTTTGAATTATAGCTTCCAAAACTGTAAGAGAATAAACTCCTGTTTGTTCAAGCCACCCCATTTGTGGTATATATCTGTCAGAGTGGCACTAAGTAACCAAACTAAAGTGTAAGAAGGGCTTAGTCCTCTGTTGCTGGTTTGAAGATAGAAGAAGTAACATGACAGGTTTTACAGTTCCAAGGTTTGAAAAAGGCTCCTGTGACAGTGATCAAGGAAATAGGGAGCTCTGTCCTACAATTTGGAATTAAATTTGCCAACAACCTGAATGAGCTTGGAAGAGGATTCATTACCAGAGCCTCTAGAAAGAACAGCACAGGAGACACCTTGAATTCTGCACTGGAAAACACTAAGCAAAAGACAAACTGAGCCATTGTGTACTCAAACTTTGGACTGCAGCACTGGGAGTTAATAAATGGGTGCTATTTTAAGCCATTAAATTTGTAATAATTTGTTAAGGAGTAATAGAAAACTACTCTCATTGTCATTGAGTTGATTCTGACTCATAGTGACTTTATAGGGCACAGTAAATTTCTCCACAGATTCCAAGGATGTAATCTTTGCAGAAGCAAGTTGTCACATCTTTGTCTCATGTAGCCATTAGTCATTTTGAACTTTCCAGTTAGCAGCTCAGCGGCTTAACCTCTGTGCAACCAGGGCTCCTTAGAGAACTACTATAATAGTTACTCATTGCCATCAAGTCAGATCCCACTCGTAGCAATGCCTCCTTGGGTTTCTGAGGCTGTATCACTACAGAAGTAGATTGTCCAGTCTTCCTTCCAAGGAGTGGCTGGTAGGTTTGAACTGCCAGCCTTCTGGTTAGCAGTCAAGTGCCTTAGACATTATGCCACCAGAGCTCCTATAATAGTTATAGTATATATATAATTATATATTTATACTAAAACAGTATTATAAAAGACAAAGAAACATTTCACATTAATCAAAAGCCAACCTTGATTGATTTGTTATTCTTCTGGTTATTTAAATATATATAAAATTGCTCTTCTAAAGAAGAACAACTACATATCTAATTATAATTTGCTTAAAAGAAAGCAAATCTTGAATAAAAAAATAAACAAATTCACTGTAATTGAGTTGATTCTGACTCACAATGACTCTCAATGGGTTTCCAAGGCTGTAACTCTTCACAGAAGCAGAATTCCTTATCCTTCCATGGAGTAGCTGGCAGGTTAAAACCAGCAACCTTCTGGTTAGCAGCCAAATGCCTTAACCACTATAACACCAGAGTCCTTAAGTTGCATGTTGTTGTTAGGTGCTGTGGAGTCTTCTCTGACTCATAGCAACCCCACGCACAGCAGAATGAAACACCAATTGGTCCCACAGAAACTCCATGATCCTTGAGCCCATCACTGCTGTCACTGTGTCAATCCATCTCGTTGAGGGCCTTCCTCTCTTTCGTCGACCCTCCACCTTACCAAACATGACATCCTTCTCCAGGGAATGGTCTCTTCTGCAACATGACCAAAGTATGTGAGATGAAGTCTGGCCATTCTCACCTCCAAGAAACATTCCGAATGCACTTCCCCCAGGACAGATTTGTTAGTTCTTTTAGCAGTCCATAGTACTTTCAGCATCCTTCGCCAGCACCACAACTCAAAAGCATCGCGTCTTCTTCGGTCTTCCTGATTCATTGACCAGCTCTCACGTACATATATTATTGTTGTTATGTGCCATCGAGTCGGCCCCAACTCATAGCAGCCCCTCCTTGGGTTGCCAAGGCAGTATCACTATGGAAGTAGATTGCCCAGTCTTCCTTCTGAGGAGTGGCTGGTGGGTTTGAACTTCTAGCCTTCTGGTTAGCAGTCAAGTGCCTTAGGCACTATGCTACCAGAGCTCCTACCAGAGCTCCACATACATATAAAGTGACTGAAAATACCATGGCTTGTATCAGGTGCACCTTAGTCCACAAGGAGATATCTTGGCTCTTCAGCACTTGAAAAAGGTCCTTTGCAGCTGATTTGCCCAGTGCTGTAACAACAACAAAACATACATTGTCTGATGTCCTGACTGCGACTTCCATTGGTGTTTATTGTAGAACAAAGCAATGTGAAGTCTTTGACTTCAATCTTTTCTCCACTTATCATGATGAATGGAATAGTCTTAAATAGTCAATATAAATATAAATGAAATAAAATATAAATAAAAGTATGCATTATGAGCCTACCAAATTCTGGGCCCTGAGATCCTGTCAGTTTAGCTCTATATGTTTATTATAACTTTACTAAATAAGTCTCAGGAATAAGCAGAGAGTCAGAGGTGTTTTTCTAACATAAAAGATGTTCTCAGTCAACTAGAGCTGGTGTTGAATACTGAGTGTTGAATTTCATCTCAGAGCTAATTTGAAACAAGATGAACTGAATGACTGATATTTGCAATTGAGATACTGTAAGGTGATGTCTTGTGATTGCATATGTAATGGGTTGCTCTAGAAAAGGAAAAATTTTTTTAAAAAGCCATATTAAAAATGTATTCCTGTTGCTTTTATGTCATTACAGACAAAATGGACTTTCTAATGGGTAGTCCTCAGTTGATGAAGCATTTGAAGTGAATTATAATCTCTAATTTCCTGAAAACAAACAATTTGACTTTATTTTTTTAATATGTTCTTATACCACTTTTGTACCAAATCTACATCCAAGTAAAAAATTGCTTTACTGTATACAATAAATCCAAAGTAGATGAAGTTCATTAGAGTCATTGATTTAGTACTGACTGATTTTTTTGTTAAGCATCTCCTATTGGCATATCCAACACATAATACACAGGACTGTATTATAGAATACATTTTGTGTTGGTAAAGTATTATTTTTCAAGTACAAATGTTTTGGATTCATATCAGAACTCCTCTGACTGAAAGGCTAAAACACAAAGTCATGTTTTTCTTCATTTTGCAGAGAGAAAAGCTTATTTCTTAAATGTCCACATTTTTCTTTCATTTATGCAGTCATTTGGACGACTGTGGGTTTTTTATCCTAAATTTGAATCTAAACGAAAAAAAAAATATATATATATAAGGACAATAGTTCAAAGAAATTTAAAATTCAAACAGTAAACAAACATTCCACTAATAAAATTTTCAGAGGTAATAAAGAAAGAGGGCTGGCTGTTCAAACCCACCAGCCACTCCTCGGAAGGAAGGTTGGGCAATCTACTTCTGTAGTGATATTGACTCAGAAACCCAAGGAGGGGTGGCTATGAGTAGGGTCTGACTCAACAGCACATAATAACAACAATAAAGAAAGAATCGAAAGAGGGGTCTTAAGTGCTAATTTAGTACATATTTTAGAACAAATTTGAGATGAATACTTGTGGAACCAAATGTCTCATTTCTAAATGTTGTCCAGTTCTAAGATTTCCTTCCACAAAGAAAACCAGCATGTCTTTCTTATAATTTATTTAATCACCTCCTAGGTTGCAGAACAATCTCTACTCAAGTTATTCTCTTATAAATTACAATTAAGAAATGACTAGAAGGGTATTCCACAAAGAGATGATAAGGCTGGCTTTTTCTTCTCTCCCGGGACTTGATTTTGGTTAAACAGGTATCGAGTTCATAATGCTAATATTTCCTGGAGACTTTGTTGAAGATCAGCATCTCTGGCTGTACTTTCCGTCAGTCAGTCTTCCTTCTCATCCTTGAGTTGGGGGAAGAGTTAGTATTTCAAGCCTCTAAGAAAAACTTACAATATTGGTGAATCTCATCACTGAGTATTTGCAAGGCTTCACTAGTCCTGGAGCATTAAAATGCTTCCACTGTTCTGAATGGGGTTTGAGGTAACCACTACTTAGAAAGGACTATTGGGTAGATACAGAGCTCTTAATAGTTCTGATAAGGTGAGAATTGTTATTTAGAGCAATGATACTCAGTGTGTGATCCTCAGATAAAATAGCAGCAGAATATAGGAGATTATTAGACATGAAGAATCTAGGACTCTGTACCTAAGAAACCAGAGTATGTAGTTAGTAAAATCCTCAGGTTATCTCTATGTACATTTAAGTCTGTGGGAAAAAAAATGTATTTAGAGCATTGATCCTTTCAAAGCTGGTGTTTTCTTAACACAATTACCACAAGCGGGTGGCTTTAAAGAACAAAAATATGTTTTCTCACAGATCTGGAAGTTAAAATTCTAAATCAGGGCCTCGGCCTTAAGGCAGGAGGTAAAAGTCCAAAGTAGAGCCTTAGCCTTATGGGTTCTATAACCTGGCTGTTCCTAGCATGGCATCTATCTTCCCCAGTATGTGCCCAAGTCTGTGTCTAATCTTCTCTTAGTTAACTCAGAAGTGATTAGGTTTAGCACCCACCCATATTGGAGGGCCTCAACTGATGGGTTACATTATCAAAGGCCAACTGATTTAATCAACTGATTAGATTACAATATAGAAGGTAGACCTTGATATTTCGGAGGGCTCAGCCATTTTAAATGTTTACAAGCAGTTTGACTATTTTTGATATTGAAAGAGACACCATATTCCCAGATTCCAAAGACTTAAAAATAGGCTCCCGTTGCAGGGAACCACAAGGACATTCAAGACACGAATGACTGGAAAGTTGTGATATTCCTCTTATTATTCTTAGACCCCCTTGGTGAATGGAGCTGTGGATATCCCTCACTCCCACCCAACTTGTGCGATGGCATGAATTCCATGCCAGTCTGTGTGCTCAGACAGAGCCTGGGTGCCCTGCCTCACCCTACCTAGATTTTTTTTTTCCTTTTTTTAGTTTGTTTATTTGTCTGTTTTAAAATTCTTCTTCTTCTTTCTTTTCTTCTTTTTTTTTTTTTCTCTTTTTACTATTATGCTTTATACTTACCTTCCCAGGTCCTAGTTTTCAGCTTTTTCTCTCTTCTCTGTCCCTGGTTCCCATGTTTCTCTTTCTCCTGGTTAACCCCATTTCCTGTTTTTCTTTTTGCATTTTTCCCATTTTTTTCTTCATTATTCCCCTATTCTTTTACCTTTTTTCTCTTATTGCCATCTCCCCATATATTACACTGTTTTGTTTTTATTTGTGTGTGTGTGTGTGTGTGTGTG
>NW_006922420.1:450808-469571 GCF_000298275.1 Orycteropus afer afer
GTCATTTTGAACTTTCCAGTTAGCAGCTCAGCGGCTTAACCTCTGTGCAACCAGGGCTCCTTAGAGAACTACTATAATAGTTACTCATTGCCATCAAGTCAGATCCCACTCGTAGCAATGCCTCCTTGGGTTTCTGAGGCTGTATCACTACAGAAGTAGATTGTCCAGTCTTCCTTCCAAGGAGTGGCTGGTAGGTTTGAACTGCCAGCCTTCTGGTTAGCAGTCAAGTGCCTTAGACATTATGCCACCAGAGCTCCTATAATAGTTATAGTATATATATAATTATATATTTATACTAAAACAGTATTATAAAAGACAAAGAAACATTTCACATTAATCAAAAGCCAACCTTGATTGATTTGTTATTCTTCTGGTTATTTAAATATATATAAAATTGCTCTTCTAAAGAAGAACAACTACATATCTAATTATAATTTGCTTAAAAGAAAGCAAATCTTGAATAAAAAAATAAACAAATTCACTGTAATTGAGTTGATTCTGACTCACAATGACTCTCAATGGGTTTCCAAGGCTGTAACTCTTCACAGAAGCAGAATTCCTTATCCTTCCATGGAGTAGCTGGCAGGTTAAAACCAGCAACCTTCTGGTTAGCAGCCAAATGCCTTAACCACTATAACACCAGAGTCCTTAAGTTGCATGTTGTTGTTAGGTGCTGTGGAGTCTTCTCTGACTCATAGCAACCCCACGCACAGCAGAATGAAACACCAATTGGTCCCACAGAAACTCCATGATCCTTGAGCCCATCACTGCTGTCACTGTGTCAATCCATCTCGTTGAGGGCCTTCCTCTCTTTCGTCGACCCTCCACCTTACCAAACATGACATCCTTCTCCAGGGAATGGTCTCTTCTGCAACATGACCAAAGTATGTGAGATGAAGTCTGGCCATTCTCACCTCCAAGAAACATTCCGAATGCACTTCCCCCAGGACAGATTTGTTAGTTCTTTTAGCAGTCCATAGTACTTTCAGCATCCTTCGCCAGCACCACAACTCAAAAGCATCGCGTCTTCTTCGGTCTTCCTGATTCATTGACCAGCTCTCACGTACATATATTATTGTTGTTATGTGCCATCGAGTCGGCCCCAACTCATAGCAGCCCCTCCTTGGGTTGCCAAGGCAGTATCACTATGGAAGTAGATTGCCCAGTCTTCCTTCTGAGGAGTGGCTGGTGGGTTTGAACTTCTAGCCTTCTGGTTAGCAGTCAAGTGCCTTAGGCACTATGCTACCAGAGCTCCTACCAGAGCTCCACATACATATAAAGTGACTGAAAATACCATGGCTTGTATCAGGTGCACCTTAGTCCACAAGGAGATATCTTGGCTCTTCAGCACTTGAAAAAGGTCCTTTGCAGCTGATTTGCCCAGTGCTGTAACAACAACAAAACATACATTGTCTGATGTCCTGACTGCGACTTCCATTGGTGTTTATTGTAGAACAAAGCAATGTGAAGTCTTTGACTTCAATCTTTTCTCCACTTATCATGATGAATGGAATAGTCTTAAATAGTCAATATAAATATAAATGAAATAAAATATAAATAAAAGTATGCATTATGAGCCTACCAAATTCTGGGCCCTGAGATCCTGTCAGTTTAGCTCTATATGTTTATTATAACTTTACTAAATAAGTCTCAGGAATAAGCAGAGAGTCAGAGGTGTTTTTCTAACATAAAAGATGTTCTCAGTCAACTAGAGCTGGTGTTGAATACTGAGTGTTGAATTTCATCTCAGAGCTAATTTGAAACAAGATGAACTGAATGACTGATATTTGCAATTGAGATACTGTAAGGTGATGTCTTGTGATTGCATATGTAATGGGTTGCTCTAGAAAAGGAAAAATTTTTTTAAAAAGCCATATTAAAAATGTATTCCTGTTGCTTTTATGTCATTACAGACAAAATGGACTTTCTAATGGGTAGTCCTCAGTTGATGAAGCATTTGAAGTGAATTATAATCTCTAATTTCCTGAAAACAAACAATTTGACTTTATTTTTTTAATATGTTCTTATACCACTTTTGTACCAAATCTACATCCAAGTAAAAAATTGCTTTACTGTATACAATAAATCCAAAGTAGATGAAGTTCATTAGAGTCATTGATTTAGTACTGACTGATTTTTTTGTTAAGCATCTCCTATTGGCATATCCAACACATAATACACAGGACTGTATTATAGAATACATTTTGTGTTGGTAAAGTATTATTTTTCAAGTACAAATGTTTTGGATTCATATCAGAACTCCTCTGACTGAAAGGCTAAAACACAAAGTCATGTTTTTCTTCATTTTGCAGAGAGAAAAGCTTATTTCTTAAATGTCCACATTTTTCTTTCATTTATGCAGTCATTTGGACGACTGTGGGTTTTTTATCCTAAATTTGAATCTAAACGAAAAAAAAAATATATATATATAAGGACAATAGTTCAAAGAAATTTAAAATTCAAACAGTAAACAAACATTCCACTAATAAAATTTTCGGAGGTAATAAAGAAAGAGGGCTGGCTGTTCAAACCCACCAGCCACTCCTCGGAAGGAAGGTTGGGCAATCTACTTCTGTAGTGATATTGACTCAGAAACCCAAGGAGGGGTGGCTATGAGTAGGGTCTGACTCAACAGCACATAATAACAACAATAAAGAAAGAATCGAAAGAGGGGTCTTAAGTGCTAATTTAGTACATATTTTAGAACAAATTTGAGATGAATACTTGTGGAACCAAATGTCTCATTTCTAAATGTTGTCCAGTTCTAAGATTTCCTTCCACAAAGAAAACCAGCATGTCTTTCTTATAATTTATTTAATCACCTCCTAGGTTGCAGAACAATCTCTACTCAAGTTATTCTCTTATAAATTACAATTAAGAAATGACTAGAAGGGTATTCCACAAAGAGATGATAAGGCTGGCTTTTTCTTCTCTCCCGGGACTTGATTTTGGTTAAACAGGTATCGAGTTCATAATGCTAATATTTCCTGGAGACTTTGTTGAAGATCAGCATCTCTGGCTGTACTTTCCGTCAGTCAGTCTTCCTTCTCATCCTTGAGTTGGGGGAAGAGTTAGTATTTCAAGCCTCTAAGAAAAACTTACAATATTGGTGAATCTCATCACTGAGTATTTGCAAGGCTTCACTAGTCCTGGAGCATTAAAATGCTTCCACTGTTCTGAATGGGGTTTGAGGTAACCACTACTTAGAAAGGACTATTGGGTAGATACAGAGCTCTTAATAGTTCTGATAAGGTGAGAATTGTTATTTAGAGCAATGATACTCAGTGTGTGATCCTCAGATAAAATAGCAGCAGAATATAGGAGATTATTAGACATGAAGAATCTAGGACTCTGTACCTAAGAAACCAGAGTATGTAGTTAGTAAAATCCTCAGGTTATCTCTATGTACATTTAAGTCTGTGGGAAAAAAAATGTATTTAGAGCATTGATCCTTTCAAAGCTGGTGTTTTCTTAACACAATTACCACAAGCGGGTGGCTTTAAAGAACAAAAATATGTTTTCTCACAGATCTGGAAGTTAAAATTCTAAATCAGGGCCTCGGCCTTAAGGCAGGAGGTAAAAGTCCAAAGTAGAGCCTTAGCCTTATGGGTTCTATAACCTGGCTGTTCCTAGCATGGCATCTATCTTCCCCAGTATGTGCCCAAGTCTGTGTCTAATCTTCTCTTAGTTAACTCAGAAGTGATTAGGTTTAGCACCCACCCATATTGGAGGGCCTCAACTGATGGGTTACATTATCAAAGGCCAACTGATTTAATCAACTGATTAGATTACAATATAGAAGGTAGACCTTGATATTTCGGAGGGCTCAGCCATTTTAAATGTTTACAAGCAGTTTGACTATTTTTGATATTGAAAGAGACACCATATTCCCAGATTCCAAAGACTTAAAAATAGGCTCCCGTTGCAGGGAACCACAAGGACATTCAAGACACGAATGACTGGAAAGTTGTGATATTCCTCTTATTATTCTTAGACCCCCTTGGTGAATGGAGCTGTGGATATCCCTCACTCCCACCCAACTTGTGCGATGGCATGAATTCCATGCCAGTCTGTGTGCTCAGACAGAGCCTGGGTGCCCTGCCTCACCCTACCTAGATTTTTTTTTTCCTTTTTTTAGTTTGTTTATTTGTCTGTTTTAAAATTCTTCTTCTTCTTTCTTTTCTTCTTTTTTTTTTTTTCTCTTTTTACTATTATGCTTTATACTTACCTTCCCAGGTCCTAGTTTTCAGCTTTTTCTCTCTTCTCTGTCCCTGGTTCCCATGTTTCTCTTTCTCCTGGTTAACCCCATTTCCTGTTTTTCTTTTTGCATTTTTCCCATTTTTTTCTTCATTATTCCCCTATTCTTTTACCTTTTTTCTCTTATTGCCATCTCCCCATATATTACACTGTTTTGTTTTTATTTGTGTGTGTGTGTGTGTGTGTGTGTGATTGTTCCTGTGTGTTTACATAGTGTGTTTTTGGCCATTTGCTTTTACTTTCTTGATGGTTTTTTTTTTGGTTGTTTTTTTTTGTCTAACTGAGTGGGAGACAGCAACAGTGCCCATATGATACAACTACACCCCCACCTACTGCTGCTCCACTTACTGAGTGAGAGCCACCACTTCCTTCTCCACCAACTGGTCAATGATAAATGATGCCCAAGAAGAGCTTGACTCACCCTTAACTGCTTTTCAAAAACAGTTAACAGAGATCTAAATACAACAATGTCACCATGTTGAGGAGATAACAGACCATCACAGCCCACACAAAGAAACAAATAAAGTGTTAGGAACAAGGGACCAGGATACAGATCCAGAACACATCTCTGAGGAAGAGCAACATTGGAAGTCCCTGATAAGGAATTCAAAATAATTATATTTAGGTATCTCCAAAGAATTGAGAAATAGATCAAGGAAAACACTGACAAAATCAAGGAAAACACAGAAAAAAATGCTAGAACAATTTTGGAAGAAAATACAAGAACAAAATGACAAAATAAATGAAATATTAGAAATGATACAAAATCTAGAGATGGAAATCCAGAAGACTAAAACTAAATTTTCAGAAATAGATTAACACATTGAAAGGGCAAAGAGTAGAATTTAATCAATGGAAGACAGAATTAATGAGATTAATACCTGAATATTTCTTTGGAAAGGGATCAATCAGAAAAAAAAGATCAAAACAAAATGAAAAAAGCCTAAGGTTCATGTGGGATACCATCAAAAGGAATAACCTTCATGTAATTGGAATTCGAGGAGCTCTGGTAGTGTAGTGCCTAAGGCACTTGTCTACTAACCAGAAGGCTGGCAGTTCAAACCCACCAGCCACTGCTTGGAAAGTAGGTCGGGAAATCTACTTCTGTAGTGATACTACATCAGAAACTCAAAGAGGGGTCACTATGGGTCAGGGCTGACTTGACAACACATAACAACAACAAGAACAATCGGAATTCCATAAGAGGAACAGAAAAAGAAAAAAAAAAAAAAAACTGAGAAAATTTTCCAAGATTTGTTGGAAGAGGACTTCCCTGATATGATAAAAAATGAGGATATAGCCATTCAGGAAGTCCAATGAACCCCAAACTGGATAGACCCCAAAAGAAAATGACCAAGACATATCATCATCAAACACATTGAAATCAAAGACAAAGAAAGAATCTTGATAGCAACATGGGGGGGGGGAGTTACTTAAAAAGGACCACCAATAAGAGTAAGCTCTGATTTCCCAGCAGAAACCATGCGAGTGAGAAGGCAATGGGATGGTAAACATAAAACCCTGAAAGAGAAAAATTTCCAACCAAGAATTTATACCTGGCAAAATTGTCCCTCAAATATGAGGGTGAAATTATGAGATTTTCAGATAAGCAGAAATTAAGAGAATTTGTTAAAACCAGATTAATCTTACAAGAGATACTAAAGGGAATCCTTTGAACAAAGAACCAATAATAACAAAAAGCAAATGATCATTAATATACAAGATGACATAACCCAGGCATCAGCACAGCTATGGAAGTATCCAAAGTATAATAAGCTTACAAGATTGTAAACAGGGAATCAGAGACATAAATCAGCAAATGAGGACAACTACACACGAAAAAGAGGGGAAAAAGAGTGCAGTTACAGAACTTCAAAATGTTGAGGAAGTCAAGAGAGTTGCAAGATAGAATGGACTGTTCTAAATGTGGGGAGAATATTATAAAGCACAGGATAATCTCAAAGAAAAATGATAAACCTTCACATTAAAATAAAAAAGAGGACAAGCACAAGTATTTAGCAAATACTAAAACAATAGCAACAAAGGAAATGATAACACGATTCATAAACATAATAAGTTCACTGCAGAAAATTATATGGAACAAAGAAACCAGTAACACCATGAAAAAGCACATAACAAAATGACAGCAACAAATTCATACTTGTCAATAATTACACTGAACATCAATGGATTAAATGCACCATTCAAGAGATGGAGAGCTGCAAGACTGGATATGAAAACATAACCCATCAATATGCTGTCTACAAGAGACACATCATAGAGACAAAGACAAAAATATACTAAAAATCAAAGGTTGAAAAAAGATATATCAAGGAAATGACAACAAAAAGGAGCAAGAGTGGCAATATTAATTTCTGATCAAATTGACTTGAATGACTTGAAGACAAATATTATGATGCAAGAGAAGGAAGGGCATTATATAATGATTAAAGAATCAATTGAACAAGAAGATATAAGAATAATAAATATCTATGGACCCAATGAAAGAGGCCCAAAATACATAAATCAGACTTTAACAGAAATGAAAAGACAAATAGATAACTCCACAGCTACAGAAGAACACTTTAATACACCACTTTCAATGAAAGACAGAACTACTGGAAAGAAAATCAACAAAGATGCAGAACTAAACAATACAATACACCAACTTGACCTTATAGACATCTACAGAGCACTTCATCCAACAACAACACAATATACATTCTTTTCCAGGGTACATGGAACATTTTCCATGATAGGCCATATGTTAGGCCATAAAGCAAGGCTTCATAAATTTGAAAACACTGACATATTGCAAAGCATCTTCTCAGATCATAATGCTATCAAATTAGAAATCAACAACAGGAAGATCAATGGAAAAAGAGCAAACACATGGAAACTGAACCACACCTTCCTCAAAAACAACTGAGTAATAGAAGAAATAAAAAAAAAAGAAAAAAATGAACTTAAAAAATTCTGTGAATTAAAAAAAAAAAAAATGAAAACACAATATACTAAAATCTATGGGACACAGCAAATGCAGTGATCAGAGGCCAATTTATAGCAATTAATGCACACATCAAAAAAGAAAAAAGAGCCAAAATCAACACCTCAACTCAAAATCTCCAACAATTAGAAAATAACAACAACAAAAAAAAAACTCACTCCTGAGTCAGATTCCACTCACCGTGACCCCCTCCTTTTTGAGGTGGTATCACTATGGAAGTAGATTGCCCAACCTTCCTTCCTAGGAGTGGGTGGTAGGTTTGAACTGCCAGCCTTCTGGCTAGCAATCCAATGCCTTAGGCACTATGCCACCAGAAAAGAGAAACAAAAAAAAAGCCTACCAGAAGAAAGGAAATCATAAAGATTCAAGTAGAAATCAATGAAACAAAAAGTAGACAATAGAAAAAGTCAACAAGACCAGATTTTGGTTTTTTGAAAAGATTAATAAAATTTGCAAACCACTGGAAAATTTAACAAAAGAGGAAGACAATACAAATAACATGAATAAGAATCAAAGTAGGTGAACTAACTGAAATAAAAAGAATAATATCAGGATACTATGAAGAACTGTACTCCAACCAACTTGAAAATCTGGAAGGAATGAACAAATTTCTAGAAACACACCACTTACCTAAATTAACACAAACTGAGTGAAAGAGTTGAACAGATCGATAACAAAAGAAGAAATTGAACTGGTCATAAAAAAAAACTTACCAACCAAAAAAAGTCCTAGCTCAGATGGTTTCACCACAGAATTCTACCAAACTTTGGGAGAACTGATAGCAATCCTACTGAAACTATTGCAAAACATTTAAAAGGATGGAATCCTCCCTGCCACATCCAGCAAAACTGCACAAATCACGAAACAAAAGGATTAATCATTTTCTAAAAGGAGCAGTGGACAGAAAGATGCCCTTATATTCTGTGAGAGCAACCCCTGATGCATCGGTCCTGCTTTATTAATACATAAGTGTAAAATTACATCATTATTCTTGGAATTTCCCTATCACAATCAAGTATAAAATCAAATATTCTTTTATAATATAATCACATATTTCCTTATAACAATCAAGTATTCTCTATAAGTTAAAATTTTGCTCTTTCCCATACTTGGAGTTCTTTTCTCATGACCAAAATAATGGATGATTAGTTGGGTTAATATCTCTAACAGAAACAGCAAATAATCACTAAAATGTCATTCTAAAACATAATATAATTGTTAAAGTACATAATTCTAAAGAATAGTTTCTAAGGTATACTATTCTTTGGGCAAAACATTATTCCAGGGACAGAGGTTAGCAAACATTTTGCTGGGGCAACAATCTGCCCCAGGAACACAAAGCTGAAGCCAACCATTCAACCATAAGAGAGGGTTTGCCATCACTGAAAGCAAACATTCAACCATAAGAGAGGCCTTGCCATCTCTTAACTGTAATTAAAGCATATGTTTTGCAATCACATTCTTTTGGTGGTCTTTTTCTTGGTCTCCAACACTTCCCAAATTCATTTTAGGAAGCAAGCATAACCTTGATACCAAAACCAGGCAAAGACATCACTCAAAAGGACCAGTAACCTTCGTGAATATAGATGCAAAAATCTTAAACAAAATCCTACCAATAAACTCCAACAACATATCAAGAAAATAATTCATTAGGACCAAATGAGGTTCATATCAGGTATGCAAGGATGGTTCAACATTAGAAAAACAATCAATGTCCTTCACCACGTAAATAAAACAAAGGAGAAGAACCACATGATCATATCAATTGATGCAGAAAAGGCATTTGATAAAATCCAACACCCATTACTGATCAAGATTCTCAGAAAAATTGGAATAGAAGGGACATTCCTCAACATAATAAAGGGAATCTATGCAAAACCAACAGCCAACACTATTCTCACTGGAGAGAGACTGAGACCATTTTCACCACTTCTATTCAACATTGTATTGGAAGTCTGACCCAGGACAATAAGGCTAGAAAGAGAAATAAAAGGCATCCAAATTTGTAAGGAAGAAGTCAAACTACCCTATTTGATGACGATATAATCCTATACCTAGAAAGCCCAAGAGACTCAATGAAAAATCTACTGGAACTAATTGAGAGATTTAGCGTAGTGGCAGGATACAAAATAAACATAAAAAATCAGCTGGATTCCTCTACACCATCAAACAGATTGCAGAAAAAGAAATAAGGAAATCAATACCTTTCACAATAGCTACCAAAAAATAAAATACTTGGGAATAAATCTTACCAGGGACACAAAAGACCTCTACAAGGAAAACTACAAAAGACCACTTCAAGAAACCATTGGAGATCTACAAATGTGGAAGAACATACCATGCTCATGGATAGGAAGATTGAACATTGTGAAAATGTCAATTCTGCCCAAAGCAATCTAGACATTCAATGCAATCCCAAACCAGATCCCATCAACATTCTTTAAGAATATGGAAAAAAAAAAAAAATCACTAACTTTACATGGAAAGAAAAGACACCTAGATAAGTAAAGCACTATTGAAGACTAAGCAGAGTCAGAGGTCTCACACTGCCAAATCTCAATACCTACTATACAGCCACAGTAGTCATAACTGCCCAGTATTGGTATAATGACATATGTGTAGACCAATGGAATAGAATTGAGGACCTAGAAATAGATCCATCAACCTATGATCAGGTGATCTTGACAAAGAGCTGAAATCCATCAAGTGGGGAAGAGATTGTTTAACAAACTGGCAAATCTAGACATCCACTTGAAGAAAAACGAAACAAGATCTGTACCTCACACACCATACACAAAAACTAACTCTAGATGGATCAAAGTCTAAAATGTGAAACCTAAAACTATAAAATTCCTCAAGGAAAATCTAGGGGCAAATTTAGGGGCCCTAATATATGGCATAAATAGACTATCAAGCATTGTCCAAAATGTACAAACAGTAGAAGAGAAACTTGATGAATGAGACTTCTAACAATTAAATTTTTATGTACTTCTAAAGACTTCTCCAAAAGAGTCAAAAGATAACCTACAGATTGGGAAAAAATATTCAGCAATGACATATTTGACAAGGTATTTATCTCTAGAATTTATAGAAAACTCCAAAACTTCAACAACAAAAGGAAAATAATCCAATTGAAAAATGGGCAAAGACATCAATAGACACTTCACCAAAGAGGATTTTCAGGTGGCCAACAAACATATGAGAAAAGAAACATCATCATTAGTCTTTAGAGAGATGCAAATCAAAACAACAATGAGATATCATCTTGTCCCAGCACTAGTAGCAAAGTTCAACAAGACAGAAAATAACAAATGCTAGCGAGGATGTGGAGAGATCGGGACTCTCATACACTGATGGTTGGACTGTCAAATGATACAACCACTGTGGAAAGCAGTATGGCAATTCCTTACAAAGTTAAGATTAGAAATGCTATTTGATCCAGCCATCCCATTACTAGGTATATATCCTAAAGAAGTGACAGCCAGGACAAGAACAGATATATACACACCCATGTTAATTGTAGCACTATTTAAAATAGCCAAAGATGGAAACAACGTAGGTGCTCATCAACAGAAGAATAGATAACCAAACTATGGTACATACCAAACCAAATGAAATCCCCCACCGCTGAGTTGTACCCCACTCATAGCGACCCCTCCTTGGGTTTCTGAGACAGTATCACTATGGGAATAGATTGCCTGACCTTCCTTCCAGGGAGTGGCTGGTGGGTTTGAACCGCCAGCCTTCTGATGAGCAGTCAAAATGCCTAAAGAGTAACATAGAATCTGCAAAACACTGGATAACATGGATGAACTTGGAGGACATTATGCTGAGTGAAATAAGTCAATCACAGAAGGACCAATACTGTATTAATAGGTTGTTATAAAAAGTCAAGGAAAGGCTTCTATATGGAAGGAAATTTTCTTTGTTGGTTACCAGTGGTGGGAGGGAAGGGGAGGGGAGGAAACACTGCTAGATAATTAGAAATGAGCATTGATTTGGGTGAAGAGAAGGGTAACTTACCAAATGTGAGAGATCAACACAGTGGCACTGAGGAAGAAGTCATAGATAGGTATATGGAAGGTACAGAAGACAAAGATGAACCCTTAGGCACATACAGCACTGCAATACCAGTGAAGGCAAACATTGTTCTGTGGGTGGATAGATGGTGGACAGGCTGATCTATTAACTATGTCTGTGGGGGGGGGGGAGTGTGCCCATGACCATGTATAGGGTTGGCAGACAATGTTTCTCCAAGTATATTTGTATTTTCTGTAAGAATTTCCCGGTTTATAGCAGAGCTGACAAGAACAAGTTTGTAGTCACTCTTGGCTACAGCCAGCTACCCAGAAGGAGTGAGTGGTTGGACCTGTGCTCTCAGGACCATAGTCCCAGGGGATATCAAGCTCAATTGACACAACATATTACACAAAAATATTGTTCCACATCGTACTTTGGCAAGTAGAGACTAGGATCTTAAAATCTTGCAAACGGCCATCTAGATGCAATGATGGGTCTCTCCTCATCCAGAGCAAAAAGAATGAAGAAAACCAAAGACACATGGAAACAATTAGTCTAAGTGACTGGTACACCATGGAATCCTCAGCCTGCGTAACTATGTGAGCACAGAACTATATGGTGCCCAACCATGCGGAGGGGATCTGTGTGGGAGATTCTGGATACAGCAGGAGAACAAAGTGGAACAAAACTCAAAATAAAAAAAAAAAATAAAGGACCAGATTTGCTGGTATGATAGAGCCTGATGTAACCACTGAGATCATGGCCCCTAGCTACCCTTCAAATATAGAATTGAACTCACTCCTGTGGCTTCCAACCAAACAAAAGACAGGTGTGTGAGCTGAACATTTACATTAGGTTGATATACTCCTTGGAGAGAACAATCATGGGAGAATAGAAGGGATGTGTTTGCACAGGGAGACAGCTCAGGGGGCAGGAGTACATGGAAGGAAGGATACAGGGAAGAGGTAATGATGGGGAGGAAGTGAGTGGGAAGCTATTGCATTGTGGGAAATTGCAGTCAATGTCATGAGACAAAGTGTATGTGAGCTGCTGTATGGAAAGTGAATTTGCTCTGTAAACTTTCACCCAAATCACAATGAATTAAAAAAAAAAAAAACAACACTGATAATCACCTATATTCTCATTGATCCCTTAATTTTGCCATCTTTACTTGGTACTCTGACAAAATCTTATTGTTAGTTCCTCTCTAATTTGCATCTTCTATAAACATACTGGGAGCTCTGGTAGCATAGTGCCTAAGGTACTTGACTGCTAACCAGAGGCTGGAGGTTCAAACCCACCAGCCACTCCTTGGAAGGAAAATGGGGCAATCGGCAATCTATTTCCGTAGTGATACTGCCTCAGAAACCCAAGGAGGGGTCACTATGAGTTGGGTCCGACTCGATGGTACATAACAACAAAACAACAACATAAACATACTATAAAAGAGAACTTGTTTTCTTATACCATTCAAATACTACCTAAAGATTAAATTCATAAATAGGGATCAATCCAATTTTTATTCCCATTTTATCATTATGTGCATAGTTGTCATCATGATGATCAAAAGAACCAAACCTAATTCCACATGTCTGTTTCTACCTTCTGGAACTCTGGTGGTGTAATGCCTAAAGCATTTGACTGCTAATCAGAAGGCTGGCATTCAAACCCACCAGCCACTCCACTGAAGGAAGATTGGGCAATCTACTTCCATAGGGATACCATCTGGGAAACCCAAGGAGGGGTTGCTATGAGCTGGACACAACTCAATGACAGTGAGTTTTTTTGTCGTTGTTGCTGTATTTTAGTTTCTACCATCTGGATAATTTAAAATTGTTAGGAAGTAATTCTGATAAGACAACAACGTTTTATTTACAGGGGCAGTCCTGCAACCTAGAATAATGCCTAGTGCATATTAGAGTACAATAGGTGTTGTTAGCTACCATTGAGTAGGCCCCAAGTCATGGTAACCCTATACACAACAGAATGAAATGTCTTATATCATTCCCATGATTAGTTGTGGATCAGGACCATTATGACCCATAGGATTTTCATTGACTGATTTTTGGTGTTAGTTTGTCAAATCTTTCCTCCAGTACATAATAGAGACTTCATAAAAATATTTGTGCAATGAATGATTGAATGAATGGCAGTTAGTCTGCCCTGATACATAGAGTAGATATATATTAAAAAAAAAAAAAAAAAAAAAAACTTATACTTTGATCATAGAAGGCAATGTAGTAGAAGCTTAAACTGAGTCTGAGAGTGGCTGTGATGAGACTCTACAATGAAAACAGGGATGTGAGTCCTTACTCTATGATCTTACATCCCCTTAGTGTTCTGATAGAGTGTAAGACATGCTCACAAGGTTAACAGTGAGGGCATAGAAGCAGAAATCTCCATATATGGCCATGGGGGCAAAAGATGTAATGATTCAGGAGGCTTCCCTTTCCAGGATCTGTGAATTCTGTTCCAACAACAATATGAGAGTTGTTTAGTAAGTAGGAAATATAGATATATGGAAGGGGGAAATATAGATAGAAGTTATAGAATAAGAATATTCTAGGCATGAAAACCGGAGAGAAATAAAAGTGGAAGTATTAGCAGTTGTAATTGCTGGGAATGAGAGATGTACTGATGAGAATCTCACTATAGACCGTCCCCAAGTCAGGAAAGTCTGACTTACAGACAACTCATAAATGCCCTTTAATATTACGTAAATTTGCCTTCACTTTGATATGATTGAACCACCCTCTACTCATAACAAATTCTCCATCACTATCACCTTCCCTTGCTGCATGTGCAGCTTTTAAATCACTGAAAATCCTTTAAGCCTTTTCTTGCACTAAAGCAAAGCTAAATAAGTATCATACACACCTGTTCCAAAGGATCTACAAATCCTAAAAGACAGTTAGGAAGAATCTCATTCAGAAAGAGGGACTGCCTATACTTATTCTCCATTTTAAATGGCTGAAAAGAAACAGGAGAAAAATGCCTACCTTGATGAAGTTGAAAAAAAAAATTAGAAATATCCAACAAGTTAAAGCAAACAAGTGTTCACATCCTGGATTTTTCAACTAAACCTTTTGCTTTGATTCCGACTCATAGTGATCCTGTAGGACAGCATAGAACTACCTCATAGATTTTCCAAGGCTGCAAATCTTTATGGAAGGAGATTGCTACATCTTTATCCTAAGGAGCAGGTGGTGGGTTAAAATTGCTATCCTTTTGGTTACTAGCTGCATGCTTAACCACTGCTCCATCAAGGCTCTTTGGTCTTTCAACTGTTGGTGAGCTACATTTTCCCCAAATGCAGTTGGGATAACCCTGCAGTTGTTCAGAATATTAGTGAAAATGCATTTAAAATGTCTGGTACTGTGCATTGTACAAAGTAGGCAACCATTCAAATATTAGGTCCCGTATCACTTCCCTTTTGCCTGTCCAACCCTATCAAAAGTATGATTTCATCAATCACACAGATATTTTCCTGTCAGTTTTAATATCACCAACGACTAGTACTGTTAATATTTGTCAAATGAACAAACTGTAAAGACGGTGCATATTATTTTGAATTTCAGTTGCTTGAAGTTTGTTTTACATTTTTGTTGTTGTTATGTGCTGTCTAGTCAGAACCGACTCATAGCGACCCCTCCTTGGGTTTCCGAGGCAGTATCACTACGGAAGTAGATTGCTCCATCTTCCTTCTGAGGAGTGGCTGGTGGGTTTGAACCGCCAGCCTTTTGGTTAGCAGTCAAGTGCCTTAGGCACTACGCTACCAGAGCTCCTTTGTTTTACATATGATGATGTAAAAATTGTTTCATAAATGAATTTATTAAAACTCTCACTAAGCACCTAGTGTGAGGCATACACAGAGATATCAGATACCCTTCAAGATGGATCTGTTATTTAGAGCTCAAAGTTTACTTAAGGACACTGAAAATAAAACATCAATTTAATGGAATAAATATCTTAATAGGACAGGAATAAAGGCCAGGCAATTAATGCAAGCATTTAGTTTATAATATTTTTATGTGCAGCTGTTTTCAATTTCAAAATTACTAACAATCTCAAGGCTGAATCCATTTCAGTGAGTGCCCACATGTATTGTTACAGCAGAACAAGCAAGAAAAGCAAGCACAAGGATTCAGAGAGTTTTGGCTATAGAGGCATCAGCTGTTCTTTATTTTATAGACTTTTTCTTTCTTTTCCTGCCTCCTGCTCTCTAATTACATCCAAATCATTCCCTCATTTGTTTTTCTGGCCCTTCCATCTGAGACATGGTGCCAGTAATACATGCCATCTTCATTTGGCTCCTTTCTCTCTTGTGTATGCAGCTAATCTATTGTTTTTTTTTTTGTTTTGTTTTTTTGTAAAAATGTTGAATTTATCAATTCTCTTTCCCACCTGTCACACTGCTTCAGATTGACACAACTATGCATATTGTGATTAAAAATTAAGTCATAAGATCATAAATGTGCTGAGACAATCATCTCTGCTTCTTCTTTGTAATCAAGCCATGAATGGACACAGAAGACATCTATGGATAGATCTTGCTTTGTGAAATATTCACAAAGAAATTATCTTATAATGAAAGTATTATGCTCATATTGACAATTATAAAATGCATAATTTTTGGATAGTCTTGCTGTGGAAAAGGGAAAAAGTACATTATTGAAGCAAGTGAAAACTGGGGAAATTTTTCTGGAGGGTTATCGGCCAGTCTGCCACTAATCTGTCAGTTTTTCCAACTATGGTGGCTTGTGTGTTACTGTCAGGATGGAGGCTATGTCACTGGTATTTCAAGTATGAGCAGGGTCACCATGGTGGACAGGTTTCAGCAGAGCTTCCAGTCTAAGACAGATTGGAAAGAAGGACAGCACCATCCATTTGTGAAAAAGTTGGCAGTTGAAAACCTTATGATTAACAGAGAAACATTGTCTGATAATGTCAGAAGATGTGCTCCTAATGTTGGAAGGCAATCAAAATACTAATGGGGAAGAGCAGCCTTATAAAAGTAGAGTCAACCTTAATGAGATGGATGGAGTAAAAGTTTTTGGGCCTTCATTTGCTGATGGGGCATGACTCAAAATGGGGGGGGGAAGCAAGTTGAAAACATTCATTAATAATCTGAACATGGAATGTATGAAGTATGTATCTAGGAAATTTGGTAGTTGTAAAAAATGAAATGAAAACATAAAGACATAAAGATTGATTTCCTAGGCATTAGTGAGCTGAAATGGACTGGTGTTGGCCATTTTGAATCACTCACACAATCTACTATTCCAGAAATGACAAAGTGAAGATAAATGGTGTTGCTTCAGAGTCAAAAAGAACATCTCAACATCTATCCTATCAATGACAGGATAATATCCATATGCCTACAAGGAAGACCAGTTAATATAATTATTATTAAAATTTATACATCAACCATTAAAGCCAAAGGTGAAAAAATTAAAGGTTTTTTACCAACTTCTGACCAAACATGCAATCAAGATGCATAGATTATTGCTGGTGATAGGAATGTTAATGTTGGAAACAAAAAAGAACGATTTGTAGTTGGAAAATATGGCCTTGGTAATGGAAATTACTCCAGAGATCACATGACAGAATATTGCAAGACCAACAACTTATTCATTGCAAATACCTTTTCCCACAACATAAACATTGGCTATACATGTGGACCTTACCACATGATATATACTGGAATCAAATAGTCTACATCTGTGGAAAGAGTCTCACTATCATCAGTCAAAACAAGGCCAGCAGTTGACTGTAGAACAAATCATCAATTGCTCCTATGAAAGTTGAGGTTGAAGCTAAAGAAAATTAAAACAAGTCCACAAGAGCAAAAATATGACTTTGAATATCTCCCATCTAAATTTAAAGACCATTCAAAGAATAGCTTTGACTCATTGCATACCAATGACCAAAGACCAGAAGAGTTGTGAGATGGCATCAAAAATATACATGAAGAAAGCATAAGGTCATTAAAAAGACAGGAAAAGACCAACAGACCAAAATGGATGTCAGAAGAGACTCTAAATCTTGCTTTTGCTCAGAAAGTAGATAAAACAAATGGAAGAAATGATGAAACAAAGGTGCTGAACTGAAGATTTCAAAAGGCAGCTCAGGAGGACAAAGTAACGCATTATAATGAAATGTGCAAAGATATGGAGTTAGAAAACCAAAAAGGAAGAATGTGCTCGGAATTTCTCAAGCTGAAAAAACTGAAGAAAAAAATCAATCCTCAAGTTGCAATGTGGAAGGATTCTAAGTACAAAATACTAAATGATGCAGAAAGCATCAAAAGAAGATGAAAGGACTATAAAGAGCCACTCTACCAAAAATAATTGGTCAATGTTCAGCTATTGTGGGAGGTAACATATGATCAAGACTCAATGGTATTGAAAGAAGAAGTTCAAGGTGAACTGAAGGAACTGTTGAAAAGCAAGGCTTCAGGAATTGATGGAATACCCACTGAGATGTTTCATCGAGCAGAAGCAGCACTGGAGGTGCTTACTCATTTATGCCAAGAAATTTTGAAGACAACTACCAGGCCAATCAACAGGAAGATATCAATATTTGTGTCCATTCCAAAGTAAGGTGATCCAATAGAATGTAGAAATTATCAAACAATATCATTAATATCACATACAAGCAAATTTTTGCTGCAAAAAATTTTAAAAAATGGTCGGAGCAGTTTTTGGACAGGCAACTACCAGAAATTCAAGCTAGTTTCAGAAGAGGATGTGGAATGAGGGATGTCAGATGGATCTTGGCTGAAAGTGAAGAATACCAGAAAGATGTTTTATTATTAAGCTAAGGGATTTGACTCTGTAGATCATAACAAATTATGGATAACATTGCAAAAAATAAGCACTGATTGTGCTTGTGGGGAACATGTAGAGACCAAAAGGCTATTATTCAAACAGAATAAGGGGATACTGCATGGTTTAAATTAGGAAGGCTGTGTGTCAGCATTATATCCTCTCATCATACTTACTCAATCTTTATGCTGAGCAATAATCCAAGAAACTGGCACATATAAAGGAGAACATTGCATTAAGTTTGGAGTACGACTCATTAACAACCTGTGATATTCAGATAGCACAACCTTGCTTGCTGAAAATGAAGACTTGAAGCACTTAACTGATCAAGATCAAAACTAGTCTTCATTATGGATTACACCTCAATGAAAAGAGAACAAAAATCCTCACAGCATTATCAATAAGCAGTATCACAATAAATGAAAAAAAAGTTTGAAGTTGTCAGGGATTTTATTTTACTTGAATCCACAAACAACACCTATGGAAGCAGCAGTGAAGAAATCAGATGTATCGTACTGGGAAAATCTACGGCAAAAAAAAAAAAAAAAAAATCTCTTTAAAGCGTTAAGGAGCAAAGATGTCACTTTGAAGATTAATGTGTGCCTAACCCAAGCCATGGCATTTTCAATCGCCTCATATGCATGTGAAAGCT